>NC_056726.1:708235821-708293321 GCF_019279795.1 Protopterus annectens
AATACCACTGCCATGTCTCATAAACCATTGCCGTGGAGGTGGGTGATCCCCAAGAAACTGGTGAGGAGCATCCAGGTAAGGCAAAACTCCACATCAGTGTATTGAGGTTACATTCCAACTGTGTACTAACAGTCTGTATATGCACATGTCATTGCAAAATAGAGTATTGGGTGTGGTTTAGTAATGCACACATGTGCCCATTTCAGGTGAATATTAGCAAATAGTGAAATATCATAGTGTATACTGTACCTGTGCAGACATGTAGCATTGCACCTGGACCAATGGCTATGGTGAAGCTGCTGACAATACTTCTACCTCACAATACCTAGCTACCTCCTATCAACATGAGGCACAGCAGCCTGGGACCATTAAGTATGACATCCTCCTGTTGTGGCTTACCAGTACCCCAGGCATTTTAAGGTCATGCATGTGGCCATGCACTGAACTGTTATAGTCATCAAATTGCATATATCTGCAAGATCACCTGTGGTAGGTTTCACAGTAACATATCACAGGGGTCTATTTGCATGAGATGTCACATATCAGTATCATAACTCACAAATCTAATATTGCAAGACTTCTGGATAATGATTGCCAAAATGTGGGGACAGAGTGCCAATAGTAGAGACATGTTGTATACAGTACTGTGATACAGTGCATATAAAAGGTGCATACACATTTCACAATGCCAAGTATTTATGAAATATGAAAATGTAGCACAATATACAAGACCAAAGCCATGCAACCTGCATTGTGAACTATAATCTGTACCATGCAAATGTCAAACATACAACTCTGTTAGGGGAACACGTATCTGGAGTGGTAACAGTCCAAGAACCTAGATGTATAAGTGTGGACTTTTGTCAACCCCATCCCCGCACACAGTCACAATGGCCACACATTCCCTGTCACCACTGGCCATAAGTGAAGGACAGCTGGGTGCAGGCACAGGACATGCAAGTGTGGAGACTTTGGAAAGTGAGCATGCAGCCACTAGCCATAGCCAGACTGCTGGTGAGGTCACACACAGGCAGATGGGCAGGGTTGCTTGTAGGAGGACTGATGCCTCTCCAGCACATGTAGCAAGTGCCAATGCGGCAGTTACCAGGGGAATGTTTTGAGCTGTAAAGGATGCAGGCATGTAATGAATGTAACACCAGACAACTGCACAGGGTTGTGGCAGAACATCTCACTGGTGCTTATGTCAGTCTCCAGGACCTTGTTGCAGCTAGGCATGAGGGCAATGAGATCATGGACAGATGGTTGGTTGACATTGGGGCATTCATCAGCCATGGAATATCTGAGCCTGAATGTTTGGCAGGGGAGATGCGGCAGCCTTTTGGATGCAGCTCAGCACCACAATCAGCAGGGGGGGGGGTGGTCCACAAGGCCATCCACCATCATGCTCCTATAGTGGCAGTGACACTGGCAGTACTGATGGTGGTGTGCTGTCCATGCTATGACATAGCAGGCCATGGCCACATGGTCCTGGCCAGTCACAAGAGGATCGCGATTCCAGCAGACATCAGCCAACATTGGGGAGTAGTACTGCCTCAGCCCTTGTGCCTGGCGGTGATAGTCAGACTCATGGCAGGTCCATTCCCTGTGTTCTAGGCTGCAGAGGGTGAACTGTACACCATGACATGTATGGGCCACAGCTGTCCACAAAACATCAATGTATGGCAGCCACATGGTGTAATGTTGTGCAGGCAGAGACACAGGCACACATATCACAATCAGGAAAGAGGTCACCTCCACACACATGCAACCATTATGCATAGGCCATATCATTCCCACATTCCAAACACACACCCATAATGTCAAATGAATGGCACAGCTTAGGGTTCTAGCAAACACGCATAACACCCTCTGCATATGATGAAACCTGTGCCAGATCCCTTCCATCCAAACCATCAATGCAGAGACATGCAATTATGGGTTTGATGCACAGGGTGAACATACTAAGTCATAGCTATGTAATGTTGAGTGTCGAAATTTAACTCCAAATTCAGTATATATGCGCAGCTGTTGCTGTAGAAGAAATGGACAGCAATGGACTTTCCCTACACCCATCCTGCACATCCCTCGCTATCTTTCATATTATTTTACCCTCTTTGTGCCCCCTTTTTCACCAGTTCCCTCTCACCCCTTTTTTCTTTTAAATAAATTCTGCACATATACTTGCAGGATGTACATTGTGCCCTAGTGTTGGTCCATTGCCCTACCATTTGCAGCCTTTGTCCACATCTGCTGCACTTAGGGATGAGGAGGTATGCTTCTGGGTATGACTTCAGTACATGTTATGCAAAGAGGGTATGTCCTTCACAAAGAGGGACAGATGGTAACCTAAAGTAATCTGAAAAACAACTGATACTCTGCTGACTTGGCCAAAGCCTTCAAGTAGTGCAACAGTAAAAACACAATTGCCTTGAAGACAAGAAACAATCAACATTTAATTACAGATTTATTTCAACAGCCTCCAATTACACTCTGTCGTTAACCCCCTATGGGGAAATGTATCACATGTTACAATGTATATGGATCCTTTACATAACAATCCACCACTTCTAAATGTACTATCACACTGACAAACTGAACTGTGTGCAGCACAGTAAGCTCTAACCCACCACTGTCCCCATGTTTAAATGTATGAGAATGTACAGCCATATATCTTAATGTGTCTTATTAGTAATATCCCTCACATGTTCTAACAGCCTAAGTTATAAACATTTAATACCCCTCCCCCATAAAATGTTTTACAAGGGCATATAACAGTACTCTCTATATACTGACCTCTTGACTGTACAGGGTCGCACATGTTGCCCTGATTGTTTCATTGCCATCACACTGATATGGGTACTACAGTATGTATGATTATCAGATATTAATCAGAGGAGTGTACAACTGTGTTATGAGCCACTGCCCATGCCTACCACTAACAGCTATATAAACACCCATATACACTGGATATCAAAAGTGTACACACCCATGCTGGAATGCCAGGTTTGTGTGCTATATGCCAGTGATACCACAGAACATCATTTCAAAATGTTTCTCACCTCAAATGTGACCCATAACCTCAACAATCCTATTGAAAAAGAAACAAATCTGTTTAAAGGAAGGTGAGCAAGCATTGCCAAGTGGAGATGTGTCATGATGTTAAGAGTACAAGTCAAGACAAACGGATGCTGTAATCATCTCAGCATGTGTTTACACAACATATCATTTTAAGGGTGTGCACACACATTCAACTGACTTACTGTAATGAGTATTGTTTCTCATATGTTTTCTCAGAACACATTGTTCTGTTTTCAATTGGAATGAGTAGGCTATAGGTTACATTACAGGTGGGGATTGTGTTGAATTAGGCATTTGTGGGGTAATGTTTCAATCGCACAAACACCAGGCATTGTAACAAGGGAGTGTACACTTTATATCCACTGTAGCCAAATGGAATAAGCAGTACCTGACCTGTACACCCAGCCTCCACCAATGATAGAATAATCCCCCTTTGTGGACAGCAGCAATACACAAAGCACATACTAGGCTGTTATAGTGGCTGTACAGGGACACATAGGTGCAGACCTATTGCACAACTTATTATTCAGAAGCAGAGCTCAGTTTCTGCAGGAAAGGGCCGCCCTGTGGAACGACCTCATCCATAGGGTAAATGATGTCAGCCTGCACGCCTGAAATTATGAGCAGCTGCGGCATCATTGCACTGACCTCATCCGCCATGTCAATCATGGGGCTGCTGCCATTGTAAGGGAATGGCTAGCCACAGGTGTGGGTCAATTGTTCCAGCCCCCACTGACACATGCCAAGAAGCTCCTCGGCAGCCTTGGGGCAACCACCTGCCAGTTAAGCCATGATGTGAAAGACATTTTGGAGGTAGGTACCACCAACACAATGGATGAGCATCATGCAGCTAAGACCCCAGTGCTAATCATTAGAACACTCTTGCTTATCCATCTGTATCCATAAAGTATGTACATGCATATGTCAGATAAGATAGTATGTTGCTGGAGTGTAGTAATGCACAGAAGTGCATAATCCTTAGTATTGTGGTTTGTACTGCTGATGTGCTGAAATGCTGCTTTCACCATGTACCAATGCCACAGGTGTGCCTACTGACATTACTTCTCTTACACAATTATTTAGGTCACTCTGGTATACAACTGGGACAGCAGCCTGTAGCTGGTGAGTATGGTGTTGGTTGTTCAGGTTTGCCAATACACCAGACATGTTAAGGCCATGCTGTTTGCCATGCACACATTTAACACATCTACACATTATGCATGCTGTACATGTTCATTGTTGTTGGTGTTAACTGCGCTGCATCACAGTGGTCACCATGGTGGCATATCTGCAGGGTATGTAACATTCCTGCAGTATACTACGCAACCTGTCCATGCAAGATGTGTGGGCAGAGATAAAAAGGTAGGGCAAATGATGTACAGTAGGGACACATATGAAACATTACCCTTATATAGTGGATACGACAGTGTATATGACAGTGTATACACCACTATTACAATGGCAACTGTTCAAAAAATATACAACGGCAGACCACAATAACACATTCCACACCTTTTCCAACCTGTAATGTGGTCCTAACATGATCAATGAATGTGTAATATTGAATCCCATGTTAGGACAACAATTATGGGATACACAACCTTAACATACATTGGAAGCATATGTGTCCACACACCAAATGACATATTGTGGAGGCAGGTTGTCATGTACTGACAGCATTCACTCTTCTTGACTACAAATCTGCCATCGAGGACAGGGCCGCAATGTCACACCAAGTAATGGTCTGGTGTCCAAGATGTATGCCCATGACATTTGCCCAGTTGCCTACAACAGTGGCAGCCATGGCTTGCACACCTTACAAAGCATGAAATGGATCCCATATCTGAAAGGTAGGAGTCAGGAGTGGGAAAAGTAACCTTACCTCACCTTGGCATATACCATGGCAAACAGTGCAGACAGTGATCTAGAGGTGTAATAAATATGGGACAAAATGTGATGTAGAAAATGAGCAGATGCCCATCCAAAACAGATGACAAAACATGCTGCAAACAGGTCATGGAGGCTGGCTGACACATGCAGCAACACTGATGGAGTTGCAGGAAGGTTTAGCAAGTACTGCCTCTATAGTACCTGTGTTGAGAATCAGCAGGATTCTGCATAAATGCGGCCTATGGGTTAGGGTAATCAGAGGGAAGATTTGATCTATATGAAACATCATCCATGGATCTGTACAGGTAGCATAAGCATAACATCAAGTTTGCCAAAGGCATGTCTTGCAATTTGTAATGTTGTCATGAGACCAAGGAAAAAACCTACAGACAGTATTCATACAGATATGTGTGGTAAACAAACAACACTTCACTCCACCTCATGGCCACCATCCCCAACTTTTGGCTTACAGGTGTCAGTATGCACCTTTAGAGTTGCTGTTCATTAGCTGGGACTAGGCTGGTAGACATGGTGGGTGGAATTTGGAACACTGCAAAATAAAACTCATGTGTGGCACATAGTTGTTAGGCATCTGCAGTAAGGCTGAGGATGGGGAGGGGTGTCAGCTTCAAACACAACAGTGAGCTGAAGCATACAAACAAAGCTAGCTAAGAATGGCTGTATCTGAACACAGTCAATGTTATGAATTGTGCCAGACATAACCCAAACTCTACAGCAATAGTTAAGCCACTACGTGACCTTCAATGGCTGTGCACATGAGCTGACCTGGCAATCTGGCAGAGTTGGGGGACCTTTGTAGGTCAGACAGACCACATAATGCCAAAGAAAGATGGCCCATTCTAGTATAGCCCTTCCAGGAATAGTGACTGCTGTAGGTCACTTAACAGATGCTTCAACAAAGTTATGCAACCCAAATATTGTATGCATCTCATGCAGCATCTCCATGACTAACACATTTGTTTGATACTGCATTGGATTGCACAGATCATATGTCACATATCAGGTGTGTGCGATGTTATCAGATGCAGTATTGTGGCCCCATTGCATTTTATAGTAGAAGGTGGCATGTAAACAGGGGTGTCGATACTACTCATATCCACATGAAGCTTTGAAGGTTGTTGGTGTAATTGGGTTTTATTGCACATACATGTACTGCTGATAATGAGATCTGCAAATAAAAGTTCAGGCATTAATTAGTGACATCAGTCCTCATATCATCCCAGTTATGTGTTAGACAAACACATAGGGGCTGTGGTTAACAGAGCAAACATAACTGCCAGACATCTACACATTCAGCAATGGTCTGTACACTTGTGAGGTATGGTACACAGCACATACCATTGTGCCATACAGGTGTACAGCAGTAATGCGTACATGGGTGCAGTGTGTTCCAGGGGAAGGGGCATTGCCTACTAACACAACTCATGCATCACAGAGATGTATATTGTCGGTAACAATGATTACAAATGTCTGCAGTACATGCTGTTGAGTGCCATATGTCATATATGTCAACTGTCAGGTAATGAAAGGTCTGTGTAATATCTTTGTGCCACATCAGCTGTAAGTGTGTGTGTGTGTGTGTGTGTGTGTGTGTGTGTGTGTGTGTGTGTGTGTGTGTGTGTGTGTAGAAGTAAACCATAATGTACACATCTCAGTTTAGATGTCTTGTATGCCCATCACATGTAGCAAGGTGGGTCAGGGTCCCTCCTGCAGGCAAACTAATGTTACTGTCCATACAGACTCTGACAATGATGGTAGGCATAGTGAGGCACAGACAGGGTTGTTAGGGGGCACATCTGTGCCGTTGGTTGGCATCCCACTTTTATCCACCCCATCCCCACGCACAGTCACAATTCCCACACATACCTCATCACCAGTGGCCATAGTTGAGGGCCAGTTTGCAGGTGGTGTAATGAGATGGGAACATGTGGTGACTATGGCAAGTGTGTTTGTTCACAGCAGCCATAACCAGATGTCTGGTGGGGTCCCACACAGGTAGATTGACAGGGGTTCTCATAGGAGGGCTGCTGGCCATCATGCCCCTAGCAGAAGTACCACAGCAGGTGTCACCAGTCACATGTTTTAGCCCATCATGGAGGCACAGGCACATATGGAATGTGACACCAGCGATGGTTTGAGGCTCCAGTGGGCTACTCTTCCTGCTGTACATGATTAAATCCGTGATTATGCAGATGGCCACTGTTACTTTGCAGGGTTCATGGATAGACAGTTGGGTGAGATGCTGGGAATCCTCAACCGTGTGGTGTCTGTGGTAGAGCATGTGGTTGGAGTAGGGCATCAGCCATGGGGATGCAGGTCAGCAACACCAGCAGGTGCAGGTCTATGTGGACGTGTGACTTCTCACTTCTGTTCCCGTAGTGGCAGTACCAGCAGCATCAATACAGGGGGAGTGCTGTCCACACCACAATGCAGCAGGCCACATGCATGTGGTTCTGGCCTGCCCAAACAGGGATGGAGATCCAGCAGACAAATGTCATCATCAGGGGAGAGTACCATAACTTGGCTTCTGCTTGGTGGTGCCCATGCAATCACTGGCAGGTGCAGTTCCCATGTCCATGGCCAGACACAATGAAGTGTACACCCTGCCATGTACGGTACACAGCTGTCCAAACAAACAAGCAGTATTCATGACGAACGACTCCAAAACATCAGCTTAAGCAGATTAAACAGTTTTATTGCACGAACCACAAAGACACTTATATTCCTTTACCATAAACGCCTTAAACAAACAATCACTTGCGTTTTCGTCATTAAAATGACACACCCCACATCTGCACAGGCCATTTAATGAACAAACCCCTAACCCACACACATGATGTCAACTAAATGGCTCAGCCTAGGCCTCTGGCATACCCACACCACACCCTGTGCATATAATGATACATGTGCCACATCCTTGCCATCCATACCAGCAATGCAGGGACATGCTAATATGGTTCTGATGTACAGGGTGTATGTATGACAGTTGAGCAATGTAATGCTGTTTAAAATGTTGTCAGCTGGAATGTTTCATGCTTACACATCAGGGTATGTAGCTGTCCAGCCATGATGCATTATTGCTGTTATTAACAATGATTGAATGTAGTCTCCACAATGTATTCTGTTTGTGTTCTAGGTGTCTGTGTGTCAGGCAGATGTTCATCTGCTCTCCTTTTCTACAAGGGGTGTGGCACTGTGGTAACATTTTCACTGTCTTATACCCTGGGTACAGCTGAACACAAGTGACAAGTCTGTATAACAGTTACTGCATGTGCCTAATGGCTGATAGGTCTGAGGCGTGTATACAGGTGAGTGCATGGTGGCTGATGTAAGCAGCTCTTCTACAGTGGACAATGGTAAGTGTTCTGGGTGGCACACACCAAATGTTTGTGAATAACACACACACACACACACACACACACACACACACACACACACACACAGGCTTTTGTTTTGATGCAATACACAGAGAATACTGTTCACAGGGATGTACTTCATTGTGCAGAGAACTCATGTTAGCATTTGCAATTCCAGCCAGACCAAATTGCCAGTACATCACATCAGTAAATAATCAGTCCACCAAATTTAATGTATTGGAAATTATACTGGCAGGGTATATGTCCTTTTCCCCAATGTACTGCAATCCTGGAGTTGGTATACATAGTTGTGCTGGTGTGGCGGGCACAGCCCTCCACATTTGAGTGTGTGGGGTGTTGTAGAACCACACATAGTGTGATTAACAGCTACATAACCTCTTAACATAAACTGGAAAATATAACAACACACTAAGTGGGGGTATACGCACAACAATACACACAATGCAGGTGGCTGTGCCCACAACAACCACACCCAACTATGTATACCAACTTCAGTATCGCTGTACAACTGTACAGTGGGTAAAAGGGCATTTACACATCCACTAATATTTTTGATGGAATGATTTTCCACAAGATGGTTGATTTGCAATGCTGACATTTGCCAGTTAGTTCTTGGACAGATAATCCCCTGGGAAATATATTTTCTGCAAAATGAAGTAGATCCCTTCACTTACATCCACACTTACTTGGCAACACTGGCATTAGAACCCCTACATAGGAACATATTGCTACTAATGTGTTTTGCCTTACTTGCACACACCACAGAGCTTGTAGGGTGAGATGTGTCCCAAGCTTTCTGTAAAGTGAACATCATCAGGCCATGGACAGTATGGTAGTGGGGGATGCACGGGGTGTTACTGGATAATACATAGTATAATATGTTGTCATATACATATTGACAAACACATACAGTCACAGACACATGTGACAGACCTTTCTTTAGCAGTGCTGACTACCTTGCCAGTGAGTCCATACTGTTACAAAGTTTGTGACCCCAGCACATGCATCATTGGGCTGAAGAGTGTCATCAGTTACCTGTATCGTTGATGGTCACAGCGGTCCTCATACAGTGGACCTTTGGACATGTACTGGGGGTACCATAGTGTAATGACACTATATCCAGCACACCCACCCCACATTGGATATTGCACTCACTGAAATCCATGAGAATGCTCTGACATACCCACAGTCACACATCGACCAGGACTGCAATATAAACCCTTGTCTATCTAGTTATTGCTACTACAGGGATATGCATTTATTGCACATGCCACAGGGATAGTAGGGTGAGGGTTTTGTCATAGCTCTCCTAATGTCAGCAAAATCACCATCCCTTATAATGTATGGCAAGGTTTAATGTATATGGAGTATGTTGCTTTGGAATGCTGTCTTCTACAAATATGCACACTCACACACAATTTCACACACATACACACACATACTCAAATTTGCCAGGACTCAGAGTGTAACTCACACCTATCTACACATTTGTAGAACACCCAAACACTGTAATATCCAGCAGTGCACACAAACACATTTGTCAGTACTGAGGTGCATAGGTGCAGGTGTTCCTAGGTGTGTACCAGGCTATTGTCCAAGGAGAGATGAGAAGAGTAGGGCATGTGCATACACTGCTATCATGGCACCTGATATTTGTCAGCAGGCCCTCTATCACCAGATGCCACTTGAGTGATCCCCAGGGAGAGAGTTATATTCAACATCCACTCATCTGGTTTTCTTTTGAAGAGGGCCAGTGAGGTGCTCCACTTGACATGTATGCAACACATTTTGCATAACATGGCCAGTGTCTGGATTGGGACCTGTACCCAAACATGTTCTGTTGACTGTGGTAGTCTGGTTAAGGTATCCATGGCATGTGGTGCATACAGACTGGGGTTTCCCAGCTGTGGCATGCATAACCCCGCTGGGCAGACATGTCAGTGTCAGTCAATCAGAAATTGCCTGTAAGCAGCTGTGATAAACACCTGACATCTGCACATCTGTACAGAGGACAAACAGACAGTAGGTAGGCAACATGTTATGCATTAGGATGAATGTTTTGACAGATAGATCTCTGAGACTGATAGATATGCCATTACTACATTACAACAGTCCTCAATGACATGTCCATAAAATCATGGTAATCTACAGTTACTATCAACATAGCATACCAATATCCACTAAGAGACACATAAACATATACAGCTCAAACACAAACAATGCGATAGTCAGTACTCAGAGTCCAGCTTTGCATTCAGGGGTGAATGTTCAAGTACTACAATCTGCAAGCTACTCTTACTTTTAAAAGCACTGTTAAAAGTTGTAACATAATGATACCATACATGCAAGTGTGCCTGCATATAATGTGGGATAGTACCCAAGTATGAAACACATACACAGAGAAAGGATTGTGGTACTACACATGTATACTCAGGTGTCCCACACAATGTAGTCACATCCCTTGCTACTGTAAAGACAGTACATAGAATCATGCTATGTAAATGTACTTAAATAGTTATTAAATATGTCACTACCCTGCTATTTGATCAGATTAGAATGTAATAATTGGATACCAGGGGTGGGCTATGTATAGCAGGTGTAAGCATTGCTTAAATTTAAATGCTAAGCAGATTTGCGCAATGGTAAGCGAAGCCTATACCAAGTAAGCGTGTATTAATTTAACCGTATGTTAGCAGTGTTTAGCTTCACGCAAACCCGTATAAACCACTTAAATCTGCTTTAATGTGCCTTAATCACCCTGTCTCCCTTGTTCTGCCCAGCAACAAAATTAATAGCCCATTCAGGTCTTGAACCCAAAACCAGGCATACTATACTCACAGCACTTAAGCACTAAGCCATCTGAGCTGTGAGGATGTATGTGGCTTTTTCAAATATATCATTCAGTACACATACTTAAGAGTAGTGAACAACTGCTTTTGCTGCTACAATTGTTTAGTACTTGTAAGTGAAATGAGTGTTGAGTCAGTCATGTTCTCATATGTAAATATAGTCATATCAGATTAATATGGTGGGATACATCTGCGAAGGTTTTTACAACAACCATGTGTATACATAAAAGGATATGGATATATATATATATATATATATATATATATATATATATATATATATACATACATATATATATATATATATATATATATATGTGTGTGTGTGTGTGTGTATATATATATATATATATATATATATATATAATATAGATATGTAGCTATATATCTATATCTATCTCTAGATATATAGATATGTATCTGTATATATATATATATATATATATATATATATATATATATATATACACACACACACACACACACACACACACATATATATATATATACATATATACATATATATATATATATATATATATATATATATATATATATATATATATATATATATATATATATACACTGCCATCAAATTCCAAAAGCAGTGCATGGTGATTTGGGCAGGGGACACCTGAAAATGGCACACATTTGTAGAATATTTAAATTCCAATGAATATGGTATTCATTTTAGTGGTAAAATTGATTTACACACAGTTGAATTTTTGGATGTGAAAGTTATTAAAGCCACAGGTGGCACAATGCATACTACTTTATATAGGAAACCTTTCTCCAAAAATTCATTACTACATGCCAACAGCAGTAATCCCCATCACATAGTTAGCAATATTCCTAACACCCAATTTACCAGAATTAGAAGGATTTGCTCTAAGACAGATGAGTTTTGGGCACAGGCAAAACAACTAAAGGCAAGATTTTTAGCTATGGGATACGACCATAAAGTGGTGGATGAAGCATTAAAGTAAGCGGGGGTTCAGTCTAGGATTCATTTATTGCAGGATAAAGTACGAACTAATACTACTACAGATGATGACATATGGTTTATGACTAAGTATGGATCTAATGTTTTCAAGATTAGACATATTATAGAAAAACATTGGCATATATTGAAATCTAATCCATATTTTAACACATTATTAGGAAATGTTTGTAGCTTTGGTTTCAGAAGAGGTAGAACTATAGCAGAACATTCATCAGGTTTCAAAAAGGATATGTAAAGCAAGATTATAAGACAAATTCTATAGTGGTAGGGCGCACCTATTGTGTGCATTGTATATATTGTAAACGGATATCTAAGATTAAATCATTCACTTCTGTTAACACTTCAAAAGTGTATGATATCCATTATTTGATCACATGTGCAACTGAATGGGTAGTCTATATGGCAGTTTGCCAGTGTGGTTCCTTTTACATAGGGCAAACATGTCTTAGCTTTAAACAATGTATAGCTTTACACATTAGTGATATAAACTGTTGATGGAACAGAAGTGCATTATTTAAACATATATTGTGCACTCTACAGCACATTTTGTTTTTCTGGGCATAAATAAGGTGGTAGGTGACAATATATCAATAATACATAAACACAAAATTCTTATGAAAAAAGAGAGGCAATGGATAGTTAATTTGGGGGCCCTATTTAAACCTGGGCTAAATGACCACTGGTAATCTAGCCTAGAGCCTATTGAATTCTTGTATATAAATATGTAGCATCTTTTTTATAGAAATGATGATGGAAAAAAATCTATTTCACATTATGTATTATGTGTAAAAAATGTTGTTCCACAAATTTCTTTTATGTGGTGCACATGCATTTATGACAGAGGGCAGACTGTTGCTTTAAATAACTGTGCACAAATAAGGGGGAAGGCACCTTCCAATACATGCACTGATGATGCTAAGGTGAAACCTGGTTTGCTTGTGAGGTGGCTTGGCCTGTCAGCTATTAAAGTTGTGCTATGCATCTTTTCCTGGACGCCCTGTGTTTTTCCTAATAGATGATAGTTATTTATGCTGGATTTTCCATTGTGCAGTATAAATATATATATATATATATATATATATATATATATATATATATATATATATATATATATATATATATATATATATATATATATATATATAAACATATGCCCAAACCTCTCAGTGCAAGGGAACATAATGTAAGTATTATAGTTATAAATGTAGAATGTTGCTACAGTGACTGGTGTTGTATCAACACACATGTGACAAAAGGCTTTTCTGAAACTGACATGTATGCCAGCAGTTACTGACAGACATAAAATTATCATACTGAAGTAACACACAAATCACAGTAATGATCCTGTGGAATACAGTAGAAATTTGAGCAATAAACATAGACAGTCTGAAACTATCTGGTCAGTCATGAGGTACACACAGAACTCTTTAGTGCAAGAAATGTGGAAAAAGTCTGACAAAGGGGATGTTTAAACCCATGAAAATGGGGATATATCACAAATACTGGAGTAGATAAGCTCACACAGTTGATGCATTCACACCCTCCTGTCTGTCCTAACACATATTAACTGGAGGGACAGAGGTCCCAAGCCCACATATTTCCACATAGTTAGTGACATACATCTTCACAGCAGCCAACTGCTTTGTCAGAAATACACAATGCATATGGTGGGCAGGCAACAGTACAGCCAACAAATATCTGGACATAACATCACACTAGGGAAAATACACTGAGCTGCTAGGCATGTCACCAAGCACTGTCTACACTACAGGCAGACTGCCACAACAGTGACCCAATTTACCTATGGGAGAATACACATGTAATTGCAAATATAGCAGGCACTACAGCCATGTAACAGCATGGAGTAACAGACACCAGTGTGAAAGTGCATACCCACAACCAATCTCATCACAGTCACAGTCACATAATGGTAATTCTAAGTAATACTACAGTATATGGACTGTGTGAACAAAAGCCATCATCATGTTTGCCACTCACACACTAACCCTACATATACTGGACCAATTCCCTGTGTAGTCTGATGCTTGACTGTGGTATGGAACATGTCTCAGTCTGGCCCTACAAACATATTGGATGATAGAGTATCAGAAGCTGGAGCAGCATGCAACATCAGATAGAACAGGACCAAGAACACTGACATCTACCCCAGTCTGTACACAGACCAAATAACATATTGACAACACATTGCTACATAATACAGACACTCTGTCAACAATCATCATAAGTACACAGACATCACTACTGTACAGACTACAACAGAATGTCCAGATTGTGTCCACAAATATTAGGCTTGCTATACATTACATGTCTGGCAGTCTGATATATCACTGGCTTGATATCAGGAATTATGTCAGTAAATAATGATATACTGTAAATATCCACCTCTCAGTGCATGACATATGAACAAAGGGTGACAGACGTGGATGACAGAGGCACAATCATGGGGCCAATATTTACATATTTCAGTTATAAAATAAGAACATTGCTGGTGTAACAGGGTTTGTAGTGACATATCCCTTCGGAGGAATGTGAAGTCAGTAACACACATGGATGTTACCATTTATTGACTACAAACCAGAGTATGCTACTGCATTTATAAAGACAGAAAATGTGATGTGTGAGTAACACACCAAATCTGAGACTCCAAACTCTGGCCAGTCTGCAGATAGCCATACAGGTGAGTCTTTTCTCAGCCACATAACACTGTCATGCCAGACTTTAAATCATGCAGAACAGCCATATCCACATAAACCCTGTTAAACCAACATTACTTCAAATGTAGAACAGCAATACTTACATACTATCCCCATGTCTGGAACATCCCCCTCCAGTTTGTTGGCCTGTCTCCACAGTGTTAGTTGTAAGAGGTATTACCCTATGTGATTCTGTTCGTCAGACACCCACATGAAGTCCTGTTCACAGTGAAGAAAAGTGCCGACATCCACTTGCAGTGCTTAGTTATAGGAGTGTGTTTCCATGCAACTGACTATAGGAATGATACCACAGCTGTTCCACATGCAATTAGCAAGTGGGGGACTCCAAATCGTGCCCAGACCATCAGCTGATCATGAGCATTACCTACCAAAGTCAAGCTGCTGTCTATTCAAAACAGACGCATTTTTCCACATCTAACAGAGAGGGGGGAGAGAGTGAAAGAGACAGAGAGAATGAAAGAAAGGAAGATAGAAAGAGCCAAGTGTGTTTGTGTATGATCCGTGGGTGGAGAGAGGTCTCTGGGTATTATAATGGTTGGTTATATATTCATTTATGGCTGTGGATTGTCTACAAAAAAATGATACTGTGTTTGACAACTGTTGGTCTTGTAATGTGACATTGGGACATATGGGTCCTCAATATGAAAATGCAGCAAAACCTGCCCTGCAATGGATCCTGTTATTACAAACACACCAACACCCACACAGCATACTGATGAGATACACACATACTTCCCAGTGCTGAGTTTTAAACCCGCCACTGAGCTTATATGTTGGAGAGCTGTTCAAAGGTATCTTTAAAGGTGAGTGACATCAGCAGCAGGGCTAAAGGAGGGTTATGGGAAATGTAGCAAGTGTGTATGTCCACAAAATCAGCTGTCATCAAAGACACACACACTTGCACATACATTTTCACAGTCACCAGAACCAGGATTTGAACTCCTACCTAACTAGTTTTCTATACTATGGTATTATGCAGTTACTGCATGCACCACAACACTTAGATAAATGAAAGCTGTCCAAAGGTATCTTTGAAGTTGAGTGACATCAGCAGCAGGGCTAAAGGAGGGGTATGGGAAATGTAGTAAGTGTGTACAGCCACATAATCAAGCTGTTATCAAAGACACACACACACTCCCACACACATTTTCACAGTTACCAGAACCAATATTCCATCTCTTACCTACATAGTTTGCTACACTATACTATTACACAGTTACTGCACACGCCACATAACTTATGGTCTGAGATTTTGCCAATGGGTTATTTCAAGGTGACTGACAGCCACAGGAATGCTAATGTAGGGCAATGGGAGGTCTAGTGAGTGTGAATTGCCTCAAAATCATTCTTCTCCCAACACACAGACACACAGCCACACACACACAGTTTAACAGTTGCCATGTCTGGGATTAGAACTCCTACTTAACTAGTTTAGTACACTACAGTTATCCCAAGCACCACATAGGGCTGAGAATTGCCAAAGGGGTTATTTCAAGGTGACTGACATCAACACGGGTGCTAACATGGGCAATAGGAAGTGCATTGTGTGTGAATGAGCCATAAATCATTCCTCTGGAAACACACACACACACACACACACACACACACACACACACACACACACACACACACACACACACACATACACACACACACATTCAGTCACACACAACTTCACATCTGACAGGACTGAGTTTACAAATGCTACATGAATACCTATTTGTACTATCCTGGTACACAGTTATTACAAGCACCACAGACACTATAAGACTGATGGCTACCAAAAGGAATGTCTATAGTGATTGACATCAGAACATCATGTGACATAGGCCAATTGGATGCGTAGTGGGTGGGACAGTCCTCATAATGGCCTTCTCTCTGTCACTGTCTGTCTCTCTGTTCCCAACATCTCTGTGTGTGTTTATTTGACATATTATAGTCTGTTGGCCTTAAATATGTGGGAGTATTCCTATTTAATGTGTGTGAAGCATAATTGTTGTGCAAGTTGATGTGTGTGCACAGACATCTGCAGATGACAGATATGTATTGTCCACTGTGTTGTCAGACATGGGCTTCATTTCTTTAAGTGTAGAACCATGCCCAGTATGACCTTCTGTATTGAGTGTGTGAATCCATTCCAGGTAGGGTTGTACTCCAGTCCAGGCTTTTGTGTTCTACACCTACAGCTAGCAACCTGTTTCTGCAGGATATCTGTAGATAGGCTGACAATATAGAGTCACAATGGGCAAAAGATAGGGGGTACTGTAACTATTGCTGTCTGTGCTGCTTGTCTTACATGGTTGGTGTTAGCAGAGATATTTAGACATATGTACTGTTTTACACTGTGATGTATTATGTCATCAACTACTGACAGATAAGATTAATTGCTCACAGTTATTTACTGGGAAATACAAGATGAATGCAGCTGAGTCCAGTATTGTGGTCCGCAGCCTACACATTCTTGCACACTCATGCCATTCTGGAGGTGTAGCTACAGATACTTGCTGATGTGTCTGTGTAATGGTTCAGCACCTTGGTAGTTTGGTGGCTGAGGATACCTTTCTTGTACATATATCGACCTAACAGTTTGGCCATATCCTGCTGTGGCCATACCTCTCAGCTGTACAGATTCATACAGATTACCCAGAGGCAGGGCTCACATATCTGGTCAATTCCCCTTCACATTGTGTTTTACGAGCAGGTTTGTAGCCACCCATTTCTGGGTTTGCAGGCAGGGGTAGTATGGGCACACATCAGAGTTGCAGACTTCACACACTCCATGATGTCCATGATTCTATACCCCCCCTGTTATTCTATCCTCTTCCTAACATTATGTGAGCGATATCTGAGAAGTATCCCAGCAGTATTTAATGATTGGTGCACAGTTTATGCAGCAGGACATGGGGACATGCTACTGGGATTTGTCAACATGGCCTTGCATTTGTGTTCTGGTAACTATGGATGTTAGGACCCCATGAGATACCCTACATTGGCACTACAGGTGAGGCACAGGCCTTTGACAGAGGACTGTATGCCATTTGGTAGTGATGCAGGCCATCTGTAGCAGGCTAATGCATTCTGTCACTCCTACATTTCCATGCTGCGTGCCAGTGGGTTCCCCTGGGGTGACAGTATAAGTGTGCAATGTGTTACTGGCAATACTTCCTGTCCATATTGATCCATTGGTCTGGATGCAGGTAGGGTGCTGCTTACAGCTAGTGACACACCTGCATAGGACACCTCTTCAGCATACTGCATTCTGTGGGTATCCCCATACAGATGTGGGGTCATACTGTACTCATTCCCAGCAACAAGGATATGACCTGTGATAAACCTGTGGCTGATAGTGGGGTGAGCTGAGTGCATATGTGGTATGGAAGCTACTTGCAGCTGACACACAGCTATATGTGGGGAATTACCTTTATACTGGCTTGTACGGGGACATCAACGGTTTCTCAGTACTTTAGAACTATGCCTTTTGTGGTCTGTCAGTCATTGTCCAGACTACATTAGTATTCCATACTACACAGACAACTAATGTGCTGCTAACCTGTATGTACAATTCCAGAGTTGAGTGCAGCTGACAGTTACATTGTATGCACTCTGTCTAGGGTACTTCCACCTGTGTACTGTGTGTATGTATGTGCCTATATTCAGGGCATGTCCATCTTTCAGACGGTGACAGATTTTGACATGCTGGATGTTCATAGACAGTTAAGGTATTATTTACACAGGACAAAAACAATTCTGTAAATCTGATCAATTGTTTGTATCCCTCTATAAACCCTTTTTGGGGAACCTATCTCCAAGATCACTATTGTTAGATGGATTTCTTCATGCATCGTTCAGGTCTATAAGGACAGAAGCATGTCTCCTCCAGGTCAGGTGAGAGTTCATTCCACTAGATCCATGGCTACACCTGCGTCTTTTTGGTCTAGAGTTTCTGGATGATATTTGTTCTGCAACTACCTGGTCCTCATCTCATACATTTATTTCTCATTACAAATTGGATTTGACTTCCAGAAGGAGAGCATCCTTTGGTTCTGCGGTGCTCTGGAATATCCTTCCATGAGGGCTCCCCAGGAGTTTAGTAGCTGGGGACTCTGTCCCACAGGTTGAAGACCAAATGAAGTAAACTACTTCAGATAAAGAAATCATGTGCTCACCATAATGTTCCATCTGAGTAGTTCTACTTCATTTGTCTTCAACCATCCCTCCCACCTTCCCCCGGACCCTGGCATATGAACAGCCTATGGGCTGCAGTTATAGGGCACAAGTATTTTTTCAGGTGGGATTATCAGTATAAGATTCAGCAAACTTACCCTTTTTGGGGAACCTATCTCCAAGGTCACTGTTGCTAGATGGATTTTTTCATGCATCCTTCAGGTCTTTTAGGACAGAGGCATGTCTCCTCTGGGTCAGGTGAGAGCTCATTCCACTAGATCCATGGCTACGCCTGTGGCTTTTTGGTCTAGAGTCTCTGGATGGTATTTCTTCTGCAGCTACTTGGTCCTCATCTCATACATTTATTTCTCATTACAAATTGGATTTGACTTCCAGAAGGAGAGCATCCTTTGGTTCTGCGGTGCTCCAGAATATTCTTCCATGAGGGCTACCCAGGAGTTTAGTAGCTGGGGACTCTGTCCCACAGGTTGAAGACCAAATGAAGTAAACTACTTCGGATAAAGAAATTATGCACTCACCATAACATTCCATCTGAGTAGTTCTACTTCATTTGTCTTCAACCATACCTCCCTCCTTTCCCTGGACCCTGGCATATGAACAGCCTATGGGCTGCAATTATAGGGCATAAGTATTTTTTCAGGTGGAGTTATCAGTATAAGATTCAGCAAACTTGATCTGGGGGTTGGAAGGTAGTGGTGGTGTATTATGGGTAAGGGGAGGAACTTGGAGCTCAGAGCAGATGCTAGTAAGGTTGCCTGCTCAGGTCTGATACGGATCTAGTAACCCACAGGTTGAAGACAAATGAAGTAGAACTACTCAGTGAGTACATAACTTCTTTTTTCATGATGATATCATCATAATTTGTCAGTTTCCACAAGCATTTTGGAATCCAGCCAAATAATTTCTCTTTCCTATATAAAATCATTCATTGTGTTGATTACGAACAAGAAACAACTTTCTTAGAAATGGATAGTGCTTGTCAGTGTATGGCAAATCACACAGTTTCTCATTTTTTTTAATGATAAGTTTATCACTTTTGTTCATAAAGCTCACACCCAAGAAGCACAGATAAATACAAAGGTCCAAGAATGTAATTTCTCAGCATTATCTGGGTACAACATCAGGATGTAACAAAAATATAAAAAAATATTTTTTAATAAAGAATGCTTTTTATTCAGTCACTCTAAAAAGTAAAAAATAAGGAAGAAGAGTGAAAACTTTAGAAAAGAAAGACAGACGAGATTCCCACCATCTCACCCTACCATCTATCCAGGTCCTCTGCAAACTAACGGTGGGCACCTGCAAGATCACAGATGTTGTCAATAACAGCAGAATGAGTAGTCCTCTGTAGCCTCAGATCCTGTCTGGTATACCATTCCATATGTGCCTGCGCCTCCATGACAGCCTGAAACGTGCGTCTGGTGACACCACATGTGGCACTTCTGCCAGGGGCATGATGACCATCAGCCCTCCTACGAGCACCCCTGTACATCTGCCTGTGTGGTACCTCACCGGGCATCTGGCTATGGCTGTTGTGTCCAGACACACATGCCATAGACATCACACTGTCCTGTCCCATGCCACCACCCGCCAACTGTCCCTCATCTATGGCCACTGGTGATGGAGTATATAGGCAATGTGACTGTGTGCAGGGATGGGGTGGATAACAGCGGGATGTCAAACGATGGTGCAGCTTCAGCCCCTGACAACCCTGCCTGTGCCTCAACACACCTATCATTATTGTCAGTGTCTGTATGGCCACTAACAACAGTTTGCCTGCAGGAGGGGACCCTGACCCACCTTGCCACCTGTGAGGGGAAAACAAAAAATACACTTTAAGACTTGTATGTCATTGTGTAACTGTACACGCACACACGCACACACACACACACACACACACACACACACACACACACACACACACACGCACGCACGCACACACACACACACACACACACACACACACACACACACACACAAACTTACAGGTGAGGTTGCACAAAGATATCATGCACAGACCTCTCATTACCCATCTGTCAACATGTATGACATATGGCACTCAACAGCATGTACTACAGGTATAGTCAATCCCTGTTACCAACATTATACATCTCTGTGATGCATGGTTCATGTTAGTAGGTGATGCCCCTTCCCCTGGAACACACTGCACCCATGTACACAGTGTTGATGAGCACCTGTTCAGCACCCTGGCATGTACTGTGTACCATACCTCAGAGGTGTACATGCCATTGCTGAATGTGTATATGTGTCTCAGTTATGTTTGCTCTGTTGCTCACAGGCCATATGTGTTTGTCCGACACATACCTGGGATGATATATGGACAGATGTCATTAATGAATGCCTGATGCCTGATTTTCAGATCTCATCATCAGAGGTGCATGTATGACCAATAAAATACAATTACACTGACAAACTTCAAACCTTACTGCGGCTATAAGGACACACCTGTATTGACATGGCACCCTCTTCCCCGATATGCCATGGGGCCACAATACTGCATATGTTAACATTGCACAAACCTGATATGTGACATATGACCTGTGCAATCAAATGTAGTATCAAATAAATGTGTTAGTTGTGCAGATGCTGATTGGGATGCATATTGGGATGCATAAGGCCACAGAAGTACCTCACAAAGAGGATTACTGATCTCAATGAAATGCCCTAGACTGACCGCCTCAAAAAACTCCAGCTTTACCCCATAGCATATCGCCTACTCCGAGGTGATCTCTGCCTAACATATAAAGCTATGTCAAACCCAGAGCTGTTGGACATGCTACACCTAAAGAAATCCCAATCCCTCTGAGCTACACGCTCTAGGGACCTAAACCTTGTCACCACAATAAACAGGACATGCTGGAGGGATAGAATCCTGTCCCAGAGACTTACCATACTCTGGAACAGGCTACCCATCTATGTCAAGCAAAGCTCTTCATTAGCACTCTTCAAGAAAAATCTTGATGAGTGGATGGGAAATAGGAAATACACCCCGGGGATCACTTTTGTGTCTCTGCTCGACAGTGGCACAGGAAAATAACTTTCTTGGGTGGCATAAGCCAGGGAACCTTGTTGGCTAGGCTTACATAGGCCCTTGGGCCAATAGCCTAGTACCTACTTATGAACCTATGAACCTATGAACCATTTGAGGCTGGATTTGTTGATTCTGGTAATGAGGTACCAGAAGAAGTAGCAGGAATCAGCAAATCCATCCTCAAATGCTTTTCTGAAATCAGCTTCCCTGTGTTTTTTTTGTTTTTTTTTTTGCAAAGTTTTCAGTCTTCTTCCTTATTTTATATTTTCTAAAGTGACTGAATAAAAAAAGATTCTTATTTTTTACTTTTTAGTATTTAAGTAAAATATTTTTCTATCATTAGAGAGACAGCAGAAAAAATACTGAGCTTGCTCATTGTCTAAGGTGTATTGGCATAAGTGAAGAAGAAACATGATGTTGTGAAACCATTTTTCTAGTTCTACTTGTGCAAAGAAATGAAGACTTGCATTAGTGGAGCCAATAAATGCTTTTGGTACAGTGTGCCTCTCTGTTTTTTAAGAAGGTTTGCAACAGTTAAGGATGACATTATGTCGAACAAGTAAGAAGGGCAAAGACCTTCTCAGCTCTTATGACGTCACTCTTTCAATGTTCACCTGTGCTATATAAACTTTTACATCTTATACATATTCTTTGTGAGTTTATCTCATTACTAGCCCTTACAGAATATGTGATGTGTACTAGTTTGTGATACAAGAATGCAGAACTATTTGGCTGAGAGAAAACAACTGCACATTCTCCAAAGCTTCTCGTCTTCCATCAGTGCAAGCACTGTTTACAAGATGATCACAGCATGCCAAGCATTTGTCTAAAGCAATCAACGTTCTTCATATTATTTAAGAGAACTTGTCCAAATTAAGCCTTCTGGAATAGAGTCCTCAATGCTCCATGCTTGAACAATTGACAGAGACTCAGAGCTTTTGCTGCATTTGGCTGCCTGATCTATGTATTTATATAACAAAAGGGTTCCATTTACTTGTACAAGTTTCATATGTTCGAATGTTTTGTTTACTGCAGTAAAGTGATGCTTAGTATACCAATGTATTCAGTTGTTCGTACATGTGATGCTTCTTTACGTTACTGCAGTTTAAGGGAATCACACTGCACATACACTCTGCTATTGGTTTGTAGCACCTCTGGGTGCTCTGTGTGAGACTGCAAAAACTGGGTTACGGGACTTTATTATTTTTCCCGACTGTTATGTGATCTTGGTTTCTGCTGTCTTGCTAATGACAGAGGGACAATATTTTCCTTAAAGACTAAAATATTGTCCCTCTGTCATTATTTTTAGTCTTGAAGTAAAATACTGTCCCTTTGTCATTAGCAAGATAGAACCACAGAGAGACAGAGCCACAAAAGCAATTTCAATAAAAAGCATTCTAAAAATCAATGAAAATGTTATTTCTATTGGGATTTTTACTACCCAGATGTTTACTCGGTGAACTAGTCAACATCAAATAAAAATATATTAAATGATCATAGTTATCTAAGAAGCCTGGAGCAAGAAGCATAAAATCGAATTAGGTATTACAATATCTACGATATTATACTAACACAACTAGGATCATTCCCCCAGATTCTCTATGCATTGCACGGCATGCAAGATCAATGCAGGAGCTCTAGCAGGCAATATGTCTGCCGTGCGATCCAGGAACAACCTGCAGGGGCATGCACGAGCGCTCCTGCACTAGTCCTGCACGGACTAAGCCCCTCTATGTAAATCACCCCATTTGCAGGAAAAATCCATGCAAATGAGGAGAATTTCTGATCCAGGAAGCTTGCAACCAGCCATACAGGACTAGTGCAATCTGCAGAAATGTACTCGGTTAGTAACCAAGTACATTAATACAAAATCCAAACCGGAGCTGTGACAGCTCCAAATAAAGGCTGCATGTCAGTTAGGAAGCATGCCAATGGCCAAGTATAAGGCCACTGACACTGCAAACAGCCCAAAAAATTAAAAAATCAACTTTTATTTGTTTTTAGCTGCTCTCGGCTTTTTAAGCGTAGGGCAGCAGTGTGCTAACAGGATCGGGGGAAATAAGAAAATAAACCTAAATTAAGCATTCCAACTAAAATCACTATTCTGTCATGGAAGTCAATGGTAGGCAGAAGACAGCATGGCCAGTGAGTAGTGGTTGCTAAGGGGGGAGGCTCAGTGTAAGACATGTAACTATGCATTAGCAGGCAATCCTATGCAAATGAGGGGAATGATAGTGAATCCCAGTTTTCCTCAGCATGCTAGTCAGGTCCCAAAAATGTAAGAGTAGGAATAGCTTGGTGCAAACCTAGGAGTTATCTGACATCATGGGGGGGTGTCAGGCATACTGTAAGCAGATTGGAGCCCTGTGGCTCAGGTTTGCGCCTAGCTAAGCACACATAAACTAGGAGGTGTGTCTGTATCTTCCTAGCACTCTGCACATCGTCTAAGTGGGTATGCGTGCTGTGCACCAGGTATTAAAGGAAGAAAAAAAAGTTAAACCAGGAAATAGCAGCACTGTGCACAATGGAGCACTCTGAGTGCACGGCGCACCCCCGGGCTTAAACAGGAAGGCAATGGGAAGGGAAAACAGCAGTAGGAAGGTAATCAAGGAGAACTAGCATAGCTGGCAGGTGAAATGTATCAGAATCAGCCAATTACACAGGCAGCAGACCAGCCCAGCCCAGAACACTACTATAAACTATGCAAACACCTTCCCCTCTGGTTTTTCCCACACTCTACACCACCAGTGTATACAAGCGGGCGACTTTTAACAAACAAAATGAGAGGGGCTGCAGCAGGCAACATAGAACAACATGTGCAACAGGCTGAGGGTGGTGAGGATGTGAATGCTACTGATCAACCCACAGTGAGGAAATGGAGAAGAGTGTACAGACCCAGGGTAACCTACCAGGGGCTACATGAGCTGGAGATAGTGGAGTGCTATAGGGTGGACAGGGACCTCCTACAGCAAATTGTTGAGCTGTGCCGGCCATGCCTGACACAGCAAACTGACCGAGGGAAACCCATCCCAGTGGATACCAAGATATGTGTAGGCCTAGGAATATTAGCCACAGGTATCTCCTAAAGCTCAACTGGGGATATCATAGGGATCTCACAGGCATCAGCATCCAGAGTATTTCACCAGTTCCTGGATGTCATGTCAACACATGCTGGTGAGCACATATATTTTGTCAAAACCCATGAGGTGTTGGCCAGCAATATTCATCTCTTCCACCAAATAGCAGAATACCCTGGGGTAGTGGGTGCTATAGACTGCACGCACATATGCATCAAAGCACCACCCAGTGATCAGGGTAAGGCCTACATCAACCGCAGGGGCATCCCCTCGATCAACTGCCAGGTCATTTGTGATGCCCAGGGCATTATAATGAATGTGTGTGATGGCTGTCCTGGAAGCTATCACAATTCCCACACTTGCCATCTGATGCAGCTGTATCAGAGATTTGTCAATGGGGACATCCCTTACTGTCACCTAGTGGGGGATGCTGGTTACACACTGGAGCCGTGGCTGATGACACCCATCAGAAATGCACACACACCTGAACAAGAATGCCATAATGAGGCACACACACAGATGAGACTTATAATAGAATGTGTGTTTGGGATGCACAAGTCACGATTCTGGTGTCTGGACACATCTGGTGGAGACTTGCAGTACTCGCCAGCTACATGTACCCAAATTGTCCTTGTATGTATCATGCTACACAATATGATCCTGTTGAAACAGCTGCAGCAGGAACAGCACTTGGTAGGGCCACACAGCCCCCCACCAATGCCAAGGCCTGCACAGGCACACAGGGACTCGGAGGAGGAACAACCTGAGACTGCCCCAGTAGGCAGATGGAGGCATGCCCAGTATGCCGAGGCTGCTACAAAGAGACAATGCATAGCACATACACTGGCACAGTAAGGACCCAGGGAATGACACCTCTCTCTAACTCGCACATACAGTAAAAGGGATGCCAAATATAACACTACCTGTGCTCAACCATGTATAGGGTGTGTACTATGAGCATCTGACATAGGCAGCCCTCCAGCACCATCCTCAATCCTGGCACACCCACAAGCTAAGTCAATCAACCTACCAATTGCCAAATGGAGTAGAATTCGTCATTACCTGTATCTATGGTATGGATGTGAGCATTCAAGAGAATTGGGTGGCTGATTGTTATGGCAGCAGAATGTAGACACCCATAGTGGCTCCATGACATCTGTAACACGTACTGGAGTCACCATAGTAACCAGTACTACACAGGGTGACAAAACCCACTGCAGGAAATGTGCTGGGTGACATGTGTGTCCATATGACTCACACATGCCAGTCAGGGAGGTTCACATACCAAACAACAGTCTTAGCCAGCAGGACAGGTGTAGACAAACCCAAACAGAGTCTGTGCTATTGCCTCTGAATGATGCCTATGAGTAACCTCCCCTCCAGGCCTACACAGCCAGACTACAGCAGGTCAGGCAGTGGGATGTTAGTTCTGAATGGTAGGAAGTCAGACACTAATATGTAGGGCAACCAAAGCTAAGATCTGTAGTACACTGGTATGCCTCTAGTCAGCATGATAGGTAAGAATACAGAATGAAATGGAGTACCTGAAATACCAGTACAGTCATAGCAAATGTGTACAAGTGTCAGGTGTGCCCCCCCATCCTACATAGTAATGTAATAACAGTCAGGTGTGTCCCCCCAATCCTGTGTAGAAATGTGGAAATAATCAGGTGTGTCCCCCATCCTACGTAGAAATGTAGTAACAGTCATGTGTGTCCCCCAATCCTGTGTAGAAAAGTAGAAATAGTCAGGTGCGCCCCCCTCATTCAGAAATGTAGTAACTGTCAATGCCAAATGATCGATGGATATCCTGCAGAAACAGCATGCTACCTGTAGGTGTACAACACAGAGGTCAGCACTGCACTACAAACTACCTGGACTTGATCCACACATTTAATATAGACGGTCATACTGGGCATGCTCACACACTTAGAGAAATGAAGGCAATGCCAGTCAACAACATACTGAAAGGTTATGCTGAGCATACTCACACACTTAAACACATGAAGGCCATGTCTGCAAACATCAGTAGACCAGAGACTTATCTGGCATTCGGAGATGTTAGTACAGACACTCCTCAGTATGCACCACTCATGCTTTGCACACACAGTGGATAGGAATACAGACATATATGTAAGGACAACACACTATAATAAGCCAAATGTAGAAGTACATAGATGTGTGGAAGAGGGTGACTGTGACAAGGAGCCATCCAGGCCTGTCCCACCCAGCACACAGCCAAAGGCCACAACCACATGAGGTTCAGATGTCACTCACTGCAGATACTAGCCACTGGTATCTGTCAGCATTACAGACTATGTGGTGCACATGCTAGCTGTGCAACATGACTGTACAAGGAAGTAGTCATCTAGCAGCTGTGTACACATACCTGCGAAATATGACCCTGTGTGTGCACGCATGTGGCGTGTCAACCTCTAGATGAATGGGTTATGGCCCATGCACACCCATTGTCCTCCCCATAGCCCTACTATGACAAACCTGCTGAGGTTATCCACTGTGAGATACACCTTTGGGAAAGTTGTAGCCCAGTAATCTCCTTGGCATGCCCCATAACTCCGTGCTACTGTAGTGTGATAAACTAGTTAGTTAGGGTTTCCAATTCTAGACATGGCAACTGTGTGTGTGTGTGTGTGTGTGTGTGTGTGTGTGTGTGTGTGTGTGTGTGTGTGTGTGTGTGTGTGTGTGTAGAGAACAATGTTTTTTAGGGTAGTCACACTCCCTACAATTGAAATGCTCCACTTTGACAAGGCTGCTGATGTCATCCACCTAGAAATACATCTCTGGGAAGGCTGTAGCCCAGTAATTTCTGTAGCATGCGCCATAATTGTGTACTGCTGTAGTGTGATAAAATAGTTAGATAAGAGTTCTAGTCCCAGACTTGGCAAGTGTGTGTCTGTCTGTGTAGAGGCAATGCTTTTTAGGGTAGTCACACTCCCTACAATTGAAATGCTCTACTTTGGCAAGGCTGCTGATGTCATCCAACTAGAAATACACCTCTGGGAAGATTGTAGCCCAGTAATCTCCATAGTGCATCCTATAACTGCGTACTGCTGTAGTGTGATAACGTAGTTAAGTAGGGGTTCTAATACTAGTCTTGACAAGTGTGTGTCTGTCTGTGTAGAGAGCAATGTTTTTTAGGGTAGTCACATTCCCAACAATTCAAATGCACTACTTTGGCAATCTTGCTGATGTCATTCATTGTGAAATACACCTTTGGGGAAGGGGAACTCCAGTAATCCCCCTGGTGCATCCCATAACAGTATCATGTTGTAGTGTGATCTAGACCTCTGTTAGGGGTTCTAAACACACACATGTTGGTTGTTCATGTTTTGTGTATGTTTCAATGTCTGTGTAGAGAGCACTGCATTTTAGCCTAGCCAAACTCACTACAATTCAAATGCCCTACATTGGTAATCCTGCTGATGTCATTCATAGTGAAATATGCCTTTGGGGAAAGAGTACACCAATAATCCCCGTGGTGCATCCTATGCAGCTTTATGCTGTAGTGTGATATATACCCCTGTTAGGAGTTCTATACCCACACATGTCAGTTGTGGATGTGTGTGTGTGTTTCAATATCTGTGCAGGGAGCAATGCATTTTAGCCTAGCCACACTCACTACAATTCAAATGCCTTACTTTGGCAATCCTGCTGATGTCATTCATTGTGAAATACACCTTTGGGGAAGGAGATCTTCAGTAATCCCAGTGGCATATCCTATAACAGCTTTATGCTGTAGTGTGCTGTAGACCTCTTTTAGGGGTTCTATACCCGCACATGTCAGTTGTGTATGTTTCAATGTCTGTGTAAGGAGCAATGCATTTTAGCCTAGCCACACTCACTACAATTCAAATGCCCTACATTGGCAATCTTGCTGATGTCATTCATTGTGAAATACACCTTTGGGGAGAGAGCTCTCCAGTATTCCCCATGGTGCGTCCTATAACAGCTTCATGCTGTAGTGTGATACAGACCCCCTTCTATACCCAATCATGTTGGTTGATGATGTTTTGTGTGTGTTCCAATGTCTGTGTAGGGAGCAATGCATTTTAGCCTAGCCACACTCACTACAATTCGAATGCCCTACTTTGGCAATTCTGCTGATGTCGTCCAATATGAAATACAACTTTGGGGAAAACATACTCCTGTATTCTCTGTGATGCGTACTATAAGTGCGTAGTCTTGTAGTGTAATAAACTAATTAGGTAGGAGTTCTAATCCCAGACATGACAGGTGTGGAGGTGGTTGTGAGTGTATAACAACTGGGCCCAATGAGGTGTGGATTTTGCAAATTACTTATATGGTGGCACCAGTATATATCACAATGTCAACCATACAGGGATAACAGATGTGAAATAGCCGAGAGGCTGGGTGCATATCCATACCTATACATGTGACATGAAGGCCAGGCAAACAAAGTTATCAACCCCAGTATTACCCAGAGAACACTCTCAACCCATGTCTCATACACACACACACTTGCCTAGGCATCAGCCGCTATGTTGGTAGTACACTGCATATTGCCCACTGATAGTAACTGTGGAGTGATTGTAGTAGATTACAGAGGGCATGGCACCCTGTCCATCTGTCCAATAGACAGTGCATCTTCCCCATGTTCCCCACTGGACACCTGCAACACCTGTGGTGCCATCAAATGTGACCCAAAAAGGACATACCATTCCTGAAAACATGACCTGTATGGACAGATGCCACTGATAACAAGGAATGCCATTAGCATGCTATCAATGTAGGTGCAGGGTAAACCTGCTGTCCATTACAAGTTTCTGCCACATGAGGCCAGGACTGGCACATCTGATGATAATCTGTGTACACAACATGGGTCAGACACCCCAGCTACAGTTCCACATGTCACTGTACATGCATGTGGAAGGTGTGCACATCCCAGACACCATACATGTCATGGACTAGGGAGCACATACATGGCAAGCAATGCACAGCATTGGCCACATGCAATAGTCACCCAGGTGAATGGATGGTCAATACAATGCCCACCTGTGTGGGCAAATCAATAAACTACACCCCTGAGCCACAATGCAGACCATTGCCATGTGGCCTCATGCCAAGGTATACCCATCACCTAGCCTTGTATAGCCATCTGACACAGTCGACCACCACACACCCATGAAGCAATGCAAGCATGCATCACAGTACTGGCACTGTGTGTGTGTGTGTGTGTGTGTGTGTGTGTGTGTGTGTGTGTGTGTGTTGTATGATGTGTATGATCACATTCACACTCACTACAACCCCCATTGGCATACTGAAGCATGCTGTCTGATGTCAGACACCTCCCCATGCCCTTTGCCCATATAACATAATTATGACCCCTGTGGTGCATGCAATACCTGCACAGTACTGTGTTGTGGCAATCTCACTAGTGATGAGTTGTATTCCTGGCCCTGCCAAGTGTGTCAACGTGTGTGTGTCCCTGTGAGAATGTGTCTGTGTTGACACTGGCACCTGTTCATCTGGACAGGCATGTGTACTACACCTACCGTATAGCTACCATATCCCTGTTGCAGATGTCACTCACCATCACATATACATTCTGAGGGCTCCTCAACATGTAACCTATGTGGCACATCCAATAACTGCATAGAAATGTGATAATACTACATAGTTGTCAGGGGTTTGATACCCTATGCTGGTAGGTGTGTAACACAAACATGCTTACGTTTTACTCTTCCACCCCTCCCTGACTTGTCTTTGTCTCTGTCTGTCTCTCTCACTCCCTGTCTGGTGGATGTGGAGACCTACACCTGCTTTGGTTAGGCAGCAGCATGTGTATTTTAAGTGATCCTCATGATCAGCTGATGGCCTCTGCACGAATTGCAGCCCTCTTCTAGCTGATTGCATGTGGAACAGCTGTGGTAACATTCCCATAGCCAATTGCATGGAACACACTCCTATATCTAGGAACATCATGCTGGTGTTGGGCTTTTTCATTCACTGTGAGCAGGAACTCGATCTATTGTTTGGCAAACAGCATCTCAGATGGATTTGGGATTTACCTCTAACAACATACACTGTGGAAACAGGGCAACACACAGGAGGAAGATGTGCCTGACCTGACTACAGACTGTAAGTGCTGCTATACTGCATTTGCATTAATGTTGGTTTAACAGGGTGTGTGGATATGGCTGTCCTACATGTTTTAGTACCTGCCATGTCAGTGCTATGTTTATGAGGAATCCCCATCTGTAGGGTCATCTGCAGACTGGGCAGTGTGTGGTGCCTTTCGTTTAATGTGTTACACACAGAGCATCTCTCTGTGAACTGCAAAAGGTAGTGTGAGGATTGCAGTCTGTAGATGGTGAAAACCATGATGGTTACTGACTTCATATCCCTCATAGGACATATGTTGCAACAAACCCTGTGACAACAGTAAATGTATGAGGTTATCATAGCAACATGTAAATATTGGCCCTGTGTATGTGCTTCCAGGCACAACCCTGTCAACCTTTGTACATATATCATGCATTAAGAGGTGCATATGTGCTGTACTCCATAATTAGTAACATCATATCTGATAACAAGTCAGTGATATACCAGACTGCTACACATGTTATGTACAGTAGGGGTTATAACTGATGACATAACCTGGACATTTTGTGGTTGTGTGTACAGTATTGAGGTCTGTGTACTCATGGTGAATGTCGACAGTGTGTGTATTGTTAATATGTACTTTGGCCTGTGTACAGGCTGTGGTAGATATCATTGTTCTTGGTCCCATCCTATCTGATGTTACATGCTGCTCCACTTTACGTTACCATATTGGCTTACATGTTTGTAGGGCCATACATATACACATGTCCCTTACCACAGACAGACATCAGACCACACTGTGTAGTGGCCCAGTATATGTAGGGTTAGTGTGTGAGTGGCACATATGAGGATGGTGTTGAACAGATAGTCCATATACTCTAATATTATGCTAGCTTACCATATGTGGCTGTCACTGTGTTCACATTGGTTGTGGTTATGCACTTTCACACAGGTGTATCTTACCCTCTGCTGTGATATTCCTGTAGAGCCTGCTTTATATGCAGGTACATGTGCATTCCCCCATAGGAAATGTAGGCCAGTGTTGAGCCAGTCTGCCTGTAGCCTGCGCAGTGTTTGTTACATGCCTAGCAGCTTAGTGTACTTACCCAGTAAGATGTCATGTCCAGATACTTGCCAGATGTACTGCTGTCAGACCTCCCTTAACAGTCATGTATGTCAGACAGAGCAGTGGGATGCTGTAGAGATGTATGTCAGTATCTAGTCAGTAGTATGTGGCCATGGCACCTCTGTACCAGGGGTTATTATGTGTCAGGACAGACAGGGCTATGTGAATGTATAACCTATGGGGGAAAATGTATACCAGTCATTATGTGTTATACCCATCTACATGGCTATTAACATCCACATTGTCAGGCTTGGTCCACATGTTTTGCACTAAGGGGTTCTGTGTATACCTCTGGACTGCCCAGAGTGTGTCAGAATGTCCACATATATTGGCCAATATCTCTGCTATAGTCCACAGGAGTATTAACGTGCTATCAGCAGTACTGCACTATGATGTCTGTCAGTAGCCAATGGCGCACATGTGAAAAGCTGATGTGACCTTCCACACACACCATGTCTGTGAAGACAATACCTATTACAGTAGCAATAGTCTACTAATATACCTGCTATACATACCTGACATCCCCTTGCACTACAAAGTTGGGACTATAGGGGCTGAAGTAGGGCTACACTCCATGTTCAGGACATATGGTGAAAATATATGTACACATAATTATCCAGCTATCTATATAGATATTTACATATATACATATCGACATATGTAGATGGGTATGTATTTGTAGATATATATATATATATATATATATATATATATATATATATACACACACACACACACACACACACACACACACACACACACACACACACACACACACACACACACACACAGATATATACATATACAGAGCAATACATGTCTACACATATACAAATAGTGATACATATTCACATATACGTACGGATATCTACATATATATTGACAGTAGTAGGTATATCAGAATAGATATGTATGCACATATAGTTATAGATATCTACATATACATATATACTAACATAACTAGGCATATCTGTACACATAGGATGTGCATAACTATATAGCTATATACACATATATCTATATATACATATACATATATCTATATATACACATATGTATATGTGTATATCTATATATATATATATATATATATATATATATATATATATATATATATATATACATGTACATACGAAGAGATGTATACATGGCCATATATATGTAGCACTATACAGATGTGTATACAGACATATGCATGAGTGTACATGTGTATGTACATGTAGACATATATAGACCTATTATATGTATATGACCATATTCCTGTCATGAGTAAACTTCATGGTTGTGTATACCCTCCCACGTGTATCTCACCGTATGTATCTGCTATGTGCACATTATGATAAAACAACATATGTGATGCAACAGTCATATTAATAACAAGGACTACACAATTTAGGAACTACAGGCAAATGTTCAATACTACTCAATATGTGTATTGACAACTATATTGGTAAAACAACAACAGTCTTCACAGTGGTCATGGCATAGTGGTTAAGTGTTGTGACTTCAGTATAAAGGATCCTGGGTTCAAAACCTGCAAGGGCTCTTCATTTTGTTGCTGGGCAGAACAAGGGCTGTCAGATACAGAGTGGTTAAGGCAGTTTTGAGCAGCATTAAGCGCATTTGCGTGGGTTTGCATTAAGCTATGTGGTGCTAAGCTACGGGTAAATGTACGGGCACTTACACAGTGTAGGCAGCACTTACCATTGCGCAAATCAGCTTAGCTGTTATATTGCAGAAATATTGATACTTGTTAAGCATAGCTTAGCCCTGGTAACCAGGACAGACAACCCAGTTTGATAATCTGTAATAAGTGTATGTAATGCCATGTACAATACATGCACCTATGCGCTGTTATTACAGTAGCAAGGTGTGTGAGTGTCATGTGTGGGATACCTACAACACAAATGGATAACATTATAGGGACTGCAATCAAACAGTGTACTAACAGCTATAATGCATCATTGCTGGACAGCTACACTACCTGCCAAATATGCCTTACACTTTACTCCCTACAACATGGTACACTGCAGTACTGTAGCACACTGTGGTACTGTCACCATGTGCATTAGAACCATATCAGCCTGTCCCTGCATCGATGGTATGGATGACAGGGATGGGGCGCAGGGTGTGATGTTGGTTTGCCAGAGGCTGAGGGTGGGCCATACATTTGACACCATGTGTGTGGGTGAGGGGTGTTCTGTGGGGAGCTGGGCAAAGTGATGTGGTGTGTGTGTGTGTAAGTATGGGATTGCCCTAGGTGTGTTTGCATAGTGTGTGTGTATATGCATGCACACAGTTCTGCCATGTGGCTGCCTTACACAGGTGTTTATGGACAGCTGCAGACCATACCTCGCAGGGTGTGCAGTTCACTGCCTCTAGCCACGGACACATGGACTGTGCCTGCTAGGGGTTCTGCGGGCATGTCCAGGTACAGGCCTTGATGTGCTACTCTCACCTGCTGATAACATTTGTCCTCTGGTACCAGGTCCCTCCTGGGATTGGCCAGGACCATGTGCACATGGCCTGCTGTAGTGTGGTGTGGATAGCACACCCCCTGCACTGCTGCGGCTGCTACTGCCTCTACAGGAGCCCCTTGGTGTCCTAGCATGTCCACGTTGACTGCCAGCTGTTGGTGTTACTGGCCCAAATCCACACGGGCATTGCCGCATCTCCACCACACATTGAAGCACGGACACACCATGGCTGATGAGGGCCATCATCTCATCATGCCATGTATCCATGTGCTCAGTATAAGCATGGATGGCACCCGACAGTTCATGGAGGTTGTTGCTTACAGATGCGAGAGCAGCCCTCTGCAACCTCAGGACCTGTCTGGTGTAACATTCAATACATGCCTGCGCTGCCATTATAGGCTGAAACATGTGCCTGCTGGAACCAGCTATGTTGCCTATGCCAGGGGCATGATGTCCAGTGGCCCTACCACGAGCACCCTGGGGAATCCGCCTATGCCTGCTGTGAACAGACACAGTAGGCATGGTTACCACACTTCCCTGTGCACTGCCACCAAACGCCAGTTGTTCCTTCGCTATGGCCACTGGTGATGGGGTATGTGTAGGCACTGAAATTTTGTACTGAGTTGGGTTTGCTAAAAGGGGGATGTCAAATGTTGGCACACTGTCGGCCCCTGACAACCCCACCTGTGCCTCAACAGTACTATCATCATCTTTGGTGTCTGTATGGACACCAACATCAGATTGCATGCAGGAGGGACCCTAACCCACCTTGCCACCTGTGTGGGAGAAACAATAAATGCACTTTAAAACCTGTACAGCATTGCCTAAAAGTACAAACACATACACACACACACACACACACACACACACACACACACACACACACACACACACACCTCCATAATACCTACCTGTCCATGGCTTTACAGACAGTCCCACTTATATGTCCATGTGTTACCCCATCCTGCATCACACGTGTTAACATACACACATTGATACCACTCATTAATATCACAGTCCTCTAAATGCCCACACAAGTGGCCACAACACAAGGCCTGTTGCTACTATACCTGCCTGACCTGTGTGTAGTAGTTTTACATGGCTTCACTGCTGTCATTCGGTATGCACCCTCTGTATGCCTGGAAATGATGTGCATGGCCCCTATATGTGTGGGCTACTATGTTGTATCCATAATATCACACACGGGTGTGTCATGTGTATGTAATGCTCAGTACATGCCAGATATGCTGCTCCTTCAGCCTATCATGTGACAACTGTAATATTTGGATACACTCCCTGGTGTTGACTAGTACTTCCCCAATGCATCTGTAGAGCTGCATACATGGGTTGTTGGTGACCTCTCTGCTGACTGTGATATTAAGGGTGTACCTGATGTCTACCTTCCCTCTGGATGCCTGTTCCATGCTACAGACCATGTTATACTATTTGCTGTCCTGTGATTACACAAATGACAGGTATTCCTGGTGTGTAATGTGGCAGTCCATGTCCATGTACTACATGGTCCCAAAGGGAGGTACAGCCATATGAACACACCACAATCACACATGTGCATACATGGCCACCCACACAAACACACTCATGCACACACGCATCCTACATGCATCTACCTCCCTCCACTTCACCTGAGTGACCCTGCAGGCAAACTAACTAACCACCAGGATGCACACACACACACACACACACACACACACACACACACACACACACACACACACACACACACATACAGGTGAGGTTGCACAATGATAGTACATACAGTGCTCCTATTACCCATCTGCCAACATGCAGAACATAGGGTACAGAACAGCATGCAGTTCAGCTATAGTCAATCATTGCTAGAAATAGTATACATGTGTGTGATGCATGTGCTGTGTCACTAGGTGATGCCCTTTCCCCTGGATACCACTGCACCCATGTACACAGTATTGCTGTGCACCTGTTCTGCACCCTGTCATGTACTGTGCATCACAACTCACAGGTGTACAACCCATTGCGGAATGTGTAGTACTGTGTCAGTTATGTCAGCTTTACTTCTCACAGCCCCTATGTTTTTCAGCAACACATACCTGGGATGATATGTGGACAGTTGTCATTGGTGAAGACCTGATGCCTGATTTACAGCTGTCAACATTAACAGACCATGTATGACCACTGCAATACTCTTACATTGACAACCATCAGCGCATACCATGGCTATGGTGAATGTACACACATTTATTGAGTTGACACACTCATCCTTGATCTGCCATGGGACCACATCACTGCATATCTTAACAGTACATGAGCCCGATATGTGACATATGTGCTTTACTTTCACATGCAGTGTTTACAGATTGTGTTAGGTTTGCGGCTGCTGACTGCAATGCATACACACCATGTGGGCATATGTGTGTACACCCTTATCATGAAGGTTTATCACACCTCTTATTGTGTGTACTACAGCAGTCACTGCTCCTGGTAAGGGTATACCAGCATGGGCCATCTGCATTTGCCAGTGTATGTTCAGTCTGCCCTACACATGTCCCCCTATTCTGCATTATTGCAAGGCCTACTCATGTGTACATCCCATGGTGTTCACACACTGCCATCACTATTGCTGTGTGGGTAGGGTTATGGCTGCCACAGGTCCTGAACCTGACTATGTGCAGATAGAGCCATTCCTACCATCCTTAGGATCCCTGCTGCAGTGCACTGGTGTGTCATGCTGAGACCCCACCCTCCTTCAGCCTTTATGCAGATGCATGACATGTAAGCCCTACACGTGTGTCACTTTGCAGTGTCCCATACACTGAACACCAGATGTTGCAGATTAGACCCAGCTGATAATGTTGACTACTGTAATGCCTTATGCCATTGTCCTACATGTATATACACTGGTGTTGCACTGTATATGGTGTTGTCCCGAACATGTCACTACAGTAAGCCATGTCTACCATGAGTATGCTACTCCCTGTGGACACATTCTGCAATGACAGGATGTTAGTTATCATGCGGGTGCCTCACATACCCTTCCAATACCTCATCATGGTCACCCCTGTGAGTCCATGCATTTCACAGCAATAATACATGCACATGTACAGCATGCATTCAGGGTAGGTGTGTTAGATGTGTGCATGGAATATACCATCACCATTACATGCCCCGTGTGTTGGTAAGCATCTACATAAAGCATACTCACCAGCTATAGGTTGCTGCCTTGGTGATATCCTGGTGGGACCTACATAAGAGCGTGAGAGTTGCAATGTCAGTTACCACACCTGTGGCAGTGCTACAGGGTGGGTGCAGTATTACAATACATCAACAGTACATTCCTATAATACTACCAATTCTGGACATCTGTTTATCACTACAATGCAGCAACACAATATATCTATGCCATGTCAGATATGCATGATCTACCTGTACCAATGCAAATGTATACACAACAGTGGTCTACTGATGTGCCCTGTGTCCTTACCTGCATGCTCCTCAGCTGGTGTGTTGATGACACCCACCTCCACAAAGGAGTCCAGTGGTTGTTGGCTGTCTGGATGGGTAGGTGCCATGAGGATGGCCAGGAGCTCCTCCACACATGTCAGGGGGGATGGATGGTATGCCCCCCGTGGTGAGGTGATCCCCCTGCAGCAGCATGCTGACGGACATTATGAATCAGGTCAGTACAATGGTGCCGGACTTGCTCATAACTGCAGTTGTGCAGTCCAGCATCACTGACCCTGTGGATTAGTTCATTCCAGATGTTGGTCCACTCCTGCTGCTCATGTGCAGCCCTGCCAAACAGCATTAGATAGTGCTGGATCAAGTGAGCTATCAACACTTCATTCTCCACATGGGAATAGGTGGGCAACCATGCATGTGCCATCTTGGCTGAAAGACATAAAGATGGAAACAGGTGTGAGCAACTCATACAGCAAAGTTACCACAGTTCATAATACACATTTCTGTCACCACCCCCTCCATATCAGCTTCAACAAACTGTACACACAACTCATTAGGTATGGCTACTGCTTACCTACCAGTGGGACAGATATTGTATTGTACCACACTTTCTGTTATGTGATTTTAGCCATGTGTGGACACTATCATTGCTGGCCTGTTACAGTCTATTCACCTGCATGCCATTGTCAGGGCCACTATGGTTCCATATATGCCAGTGGTATGGCTGCTCTGGGATTGCTGCACATCTGACATTCTGTGTTATTGTGGATATCTTTGCATGATGTTGTACATGTACCGGGATTGTGTAGACTATTACTACCAACATATGTTCTATAACAGTGACACAATAACATCTATATGTTCTAATGGCCAGTAGATCCACCTCTCCAAAACCATCTGTCCATGATACCTGGCCACATCACATGTGTGTCCCAACCTGGGGCCTCCTCATGTACTGTTCCAGCAATACCATCAGGTGGAACCACCCTGGGGATCTTGTCTCCCCCCTCGGGGCACACACAGACATGTTCCTCTCCCCTGAGATCAGGTCTAGGGTCTGTTCCATACTGGACTCCATAGACACATGTGGGATGTGCTATATCAGTCTCAGGCACCCAGTACATATTCACAGGACCAACATGCTCCTTCTGCTCAGCCTCCAGACCAGGCACCTTCAGGACGTGGACTGCTGTTGTGACCAGCAGTGGGTGGGAGGTTTGTTTCCATTGTGCCCATATTGGGGCCCATGGGGCATCCACATCACAGACCACACACACACCATCCACAGTGTTTACCCACCACATGTGTCACATACCACCCCTGTAGACTGTCATCCATATCTACCAATCCTGACCACCTCCACAAGTGTACCTGCCATACTTCCCCATACTTCACAGACAGGGGCAATGTGGTCCCAACAAGGGACTAACATGTGACATAACCGTCCATGCTTCATACACTGCCAGCTGTAGATATCTGTGTGTATTGCTATGTGTGCTGGTGCCTCGCACATGGTACGCATCACTGTGGTAGTAATATAGGGGACATGTCTTTACATACATATATGTTTGTGTTTGTTTGTATATATGTAGACATGTGCATATAGGTATATATCTATATATGTGTAGATATATGTGATGTATGTATGTGCACATATATATGTCTACACATGGGTATCTGTATATTTGTGGACATACATGCTGATATACATATATATCTTGATATATTATATATGTGACATATGTACACATATGCATGCCTATATGTGGGGTACATTAGGACATCTGCTGCACAATCTCACAATTCCTTCCTGCACAGCTGCACTGTTCTGCCTTGCTACAACACAGACAGGACACATATGGACACAGTCTGACATTAGGGGGGTATATGTAGAACCCAATTGCAGGTAACCCTATTACACACCTATGGCATTCTGGCATGCTACATTACAGATTAACCTGAGTATTCTAATACAAAGAGCAGCAGACAGGTCAGTCATCAGGAACTGCAAGCAGCTATAAACCACACACAACAAAAATTTGACCTAGGTTTCGTCTTTTATTACAACAGACTTCTTCAGAACAACAGACTAAAAACTTTTTAATCAACTTCAACCATTAAATACTCTCATACTAATTAAATCTAATTAATAATAATTAACACATTCTGAGCATACCCAATTATCAATTAAAAATATAGATTAAACAAAAAAGAATGTACATGAACACTCAATATGTGAATGAAAAATAAAAATAAAATAAAGATGAAAAATGAAAAGTAAAACCACAGTAAAAAACATTTTACCCCATAAGATGCCTTAGCTTTAAAATGGGGGCAATACTAATATGGTCATCGATGCCAGGGAACACTGTAGCATCCAATGTTAACTGCCATTTCATTTCACTAATATCAAGATGAACATCTAAAATGTCCCCTTGACTATCCTTACTAATGTGTTGTATGACACAAAACTTAAATTAATGCCCACTATATTGCTCTATATGCCTGACCAATGCATTGGTATTTCTCATATGCCTAATATCCAATACATGCTCACTACTTCTATCCCTAAATGCTCTACAAGTCTTTCCTACATAAAATGCATGACATTGGCAGCACTTAGCTAGGTAAACAACATTTTTAGTGGAACAATCATATGCCCATGCAGTCTAATAGCTAAGTTAGCCACAGATATTTTAGAATCAGTGAGCATGATATAACGACACATACTACATCTCCCACACTTAAAGTTACCATTTGGCCTATTTATGTTGACTACATCTTCAGCACACCAGTCACCTCTTTCAAAAAGTTGCTTGAAGGATTTTCCTTTTCTATAAACAAATTTAGGGGGGTTACTTAATTTATCCCAAACCATATTATCAAGTCTAAGCAACCTCCAGTTATTACGTACAATATCTATTATATACTGGGTATCATAGGAGTAGGTGGTAATAAAATAAATATCTGAAACACTGCTTCTAGTAATATTTAAACCACCACTATCTTCATTTCTTACAAACGCACTCACCCTCCCGGCATTAAAAGTGGCACTACATATATCAATATTACCACCCTTTGATATATTCCCACTATTCATCATAGTTAATAAGGCCTTATACGTACCATCATATCTTTTTCTGATTACCTCATCACTTATAACTTGGCACAAAGCAGCAGGATACCCTCTTTTTATGAACATACCCTTGATAAATTCAACCTCCCTTAAAAAATCAAAATCTTCACTAACCATTTTGGATGCTCTAACCATCTGACCTTTAATGATAGCCCTCTTCTGATGGTCAGGGTTCCAGCTAGAATAGTTCAAATATTAATTTGAAAAGGTGGGCTTTCTATAAATACCAGAAACCAATGAATTATTTACTTTATCAATTTTCAAGTTAACATCCAAATAAGACAACTCTTCCTTACTAAAGGCATAGGTAAACTTCAAAAATTGCACAGTATTATTTATGTAATCAATAAACATCTCAATTTTCTAGACACTACCCTCCCATACCACAAAGATGTTGTCCAAAAAGCGGGTGTAGTGCCGAATATGCTGCTTAAACATACTAGAAAAAACATATTCTTGTTCCCAGAAGGACATAATATAGTTAGCATATATGGGGGCACAAGCTGCCCCCATTGCTACTCCTGTAGTTTGCTTAAAATAATGCCCTTCAAAGAATATGTAATTATTGTTCAAAACTACTTCCATCAAGGTTGTAAACAAATGAATACGATCTTGATCATACAACCCAGTTACAAATAATTAATTTTCTAGCCAATGTAAACCTATGTCACTTGGTATAACCAAAAATAGGTTACAAACATCAATGGTCAATAGAATTGTATGTTCACAAATCCTAACTGCCTTCAGCTTCTCCAAAAAGTGCCAAGAATCCCTTGTAATATAATCAAACTTTTTGATACCCTTCTGCAAATGAAAACCCAAACATTTGCTTATAAAACTTGATATTATCCAACCCTTTATGTATTTTTGGGATCCCAAAAATACTACTTACCATTGGAAAGTAATTTCTTAAGTAATAATACTCAGACTCATCAATTTGCCCTTGCATTAATAAGTCCTCGATTAGTAAATCAATTTTTGAATATGCTATGTTAACCTGATTTAAACTACTTTCTTCATAAGTATCTTCATCAACATGGTCAACATATAGTTACTGTAATCATTCTTATCCATGATAACAGTACCACTACCCTTGTCAGGCTTCATAAACCTAATTGATTTATCATTAATTAACTCATTTAAGCATCTTTGTTCATCTATATTTAAATTGTTGGCCCTATCAAATGCCCTATTTTCAACATAATTTCTACTTCTGAACATATGTTCCCTTATGTCCAACTCACAAATCTTCTCATAAAATGCCACTATACTATTTAAAGGGGGATTAAATTTGCTAGGTTTTCTTAGTAACTCCCCACCTCATTCTGTTGTACCTTGAAATACTAACTTAAGATTCATTTTTCTAGTTAACATTTTGAAATCAATAAGTATCTCATTTAATTTCCCTCTTACTAGTGGAACAAAGGAAAAACCTTTAGACAACAATTCAACATGACCATTAGTTATTTCTTTGCTAGATTAATTATATACTCGATAATCATCAAATTTGTTAGAAATAACAACGGGGTAACCTGTTGATGTAACATTTTCATGCCCTTGTTCCGCATCAATAACCTCAATCAATTGAGATAATTGTCCATCCATACTTATATCAGCAATAGATAATTTTCCATAATTAACATCAGTTAAATTAGCAGGCATGTAATTTTGCCCCTTGCATGCAACACCATTACCCCCATTAGCAATCAATGACCCAGATGTAAAACAATCTTCAACAACCACATAAGTTAAATTAGCAGACATGTAATTTTGCCCCTTACATACAACACTATTACCCCCATTAGCAGTCAATGACCCAGATGTAAAACATTTTTCAACAACCACATCATCCCCATTGTTCATAAATTCAAAAAAATCAAAAAAGGGTAAATGCTCAAATCACACATCAACTCAGCTGTTTCATTAACAGTCGAGTCGCTAAATAATAAAATACTATCACCAGATGCATTAATATTATTTAAATCAATAGAAACATTCAAAGCAGCAGTTAAGTCATCATCAATGGCTATAGAATTGTTACATTTAACCATATCATCGACATGCTGCTGATTAGTTGACATATAAACAAAAGGATTTTTTGCATCAAAATACTGCTGCTCCAGACAATAATCAAAGTCACAAAAAACATTGTCCTCTGCTGTTTCATGTTCATTTAAATTCTCACTTACTGCAAAAGAACGTCCACAAGCAGCACTCATCTCCACCCATTCTGACCCACATGGCGCTGCTGTTGAGGGTGAATCCACTTTTTCAGCCTCACCCCCTGCCTCTGATAGTCACGGTTGTCATCGCCTTGATGCTGCTGGCCCCCTTGTCCACGATTCCTCAACCTTTCCGACCGCCTTAGGCCTCCATCTAAAGGGGACTCCGCCAAATCAGTCCCTCTATTGTAATCATCCGACTTCCTTGTCATTTCCTGTCCCACCTCCAACTCACGATTGGCTAAACCCCTCCGGTTGCCACGGTTACCCGCGGAAAGCGGATAAACTCTTTTACTCTTATACTCCTCAGTATCACGAACAATTTTATTAGATTTTCTTTGATAAATTACCGAGCAACTAGAATCAATATCTGCTAGCATATTAGTGTAACTTGTCAAATAATAGTCAAAATTAAGATCTGTTAAGATAATTTCATACTCACCTTCCAGGTCGGCCAGATAGCGAGCAATCAGCTGATCATTCTGATGTTCATCTTGATATTAGTGAAATGAAATGGCAGTTAACATTGGTTGCCACAGTGTTCCCTAGCATCAATGACCGTATTAGTATTGCCCCCATTTTAAAGCTAAGGCATCTTATGGGGTAAAATGTTTTTTTACTGTGGTTTTACTTTACATATTTTATATATGTTTTTCAATTTATTAATATGAATAGCTAGTGAATTGTGTGTTGTTTTGGTGCTTTATAGTACTTTTCATTTTTCATCTTTATTTTATTTTTATTTTTCATTCACATATTGAGTGTTCATGCGCGTTCTTTTTTGTTTAATCTATATTTTTAATTGATAATTGGGTATGCTCAGAATGTGTTAATTATTATTAATTATATTTAATTAGTATGAGAGTATTTAATGGTTGAAGTTGATTAAAAAGTTTTTAGTCTGTTGTTCTGAAGAAGTCTGTTGTAATAAAAGACGAAACCTAGGTCAAAATTTTGTTGTGTGTGGTTTATAGCTGCTTGCAGTTCCTGACAACTGACCTGTCTGCTGCTCTTTGTATTTTTATATTGTTGGTGTTGTTATTCAAGTAACCTGAGTATCCTGCCAGTGGTGGGCTGTGACTCCCACATGTCCATCATAATGGCATTACTTCCACCACCAGCTATTGGCCACGTACTATACATACTTCCCATTACACAAGACACATTATGATGGCTTACATCTTGTCAGTCAGTGCTGACCTGCACAGTTGACGGCTATGACCCACTACCCACAGGGACAGACACTATTGTCCATAGCAGTTATTCAGTTGAACATCATCACAACAATATCTGATGGCACATATAAATCATTCCACATCATCTATCCCATTATTATGGACCAGGTACTACATTCTATTACATGTATATATACTTCACATACCTGTTGTGGGAATGATGTCTTGTTGAATGACAGCTGGCTAAATGCCTATGACTTATGCTTTTATTTTAAAGAGTATTGCCTTTCTTGCTCTTTTTTAATCTCTCTCTCTCTCTCTCTCTCTCTCTCTCTCCAGTAAATGGATTGAGCTGCTTTAAATAGATTGCAGCATGGCTTTAGTAAGTGATGAACGTGATAAGGTGATGGCCTCTGCACCAGTCAGTGTCCTCCACTTGCTAACTGCATGTGGCCTGCTGTGTAGTACTTCCAATTACCACTGTCGTAGCAACCACCTACTATAAATCCCTACATCATGTGGGCGTGGTCCCTTTACCTTTCCTGTGTGATGGACATCCTTCCTGTGTGTGGGCATCAGTGTTACCGACAGCAGGTAACAATACATCTTACAGGAGAACTGGCACACTCAGGCCAGCTACATATTTGTAGGAGGTTCCAGAACTACAGACAGAGTGTGAGTAGAGTTGTGTTATGCACTGTATAATACTGATGTTACAGGTTTTATGTGTACATACTAGTTTACTTTGGAAGGCAGTCTGCATAGCTCTCAACTGTGGGCCTATCCTCTTGGTGGCCAGAGGTGTCCCTATCAAGTTTTGTCTCTACATCCATTTATGTTTCTAACCCCAAATCCCTGACTAAGGGTATGTTGCAGACTATCCTGCAACACCAGTGACTTGCTTAGTGTATAGCAACAGTTTTCCACATATGGGCCTGTGTTCCCACCTCTGTCCTCCACCTACATATCAAGCTTTGCACATATGACATGCTGTCAGAGGTTGTTCTGTAGTGGGCTGTGAGTATGTCATGCTGCCATTCCTGCCATTAGTCCACTGCTGTTGTATCCCCTACACATACGGTGGGGCTAGGCCATATATGTGTGGGCTTCACCTACACAATACTTGTGTGCCCTTATGCACTCCAGAGGCCGGTGTATGTAACAGTGGTATATGGCCCTGTATTATTGAATCTAGAGGGAGGTGCCATACATACCCTAGGCTGTTACAAATCAGGGGTTATCAGGAGTGAGCTGTCTTAAGGTATCTGGATGTACAGTACCATACACTTTGCCTATATTTACATTACTTACATAAATTGGGTTAATGCAAGCCTACTGCCTTCCACCTTACAGACTGTTCTGTCTGTCAGTGTACTTGTGATGGTGTCAGTTATGCCTTGTTATCTAACAGTTACATCCCATTTGGTCAACTGAAGTCTTTACCATCTAGTGATTGTGTACAGAGTGTAGATAGAGGCTGCTGAACTATACACCCGCATTACTTACTGTTGATTGTTTGGTAACCTGTGGCACAGTCTGTCTTTGCTATTGTACAATATAAAGGGCTTGGCCTGGACAGTAATGGATGTGAACCTATCCAGACTACTGTGTTAGTATAACTGTTTCACAGTTGCATTACTATGGATACAAGTGTCTGAATAGCTATATCACATGGCATACAAAACTGTAATAGTACACAAATAAAGGTTTTCCATTTCTGTGTGGGGTGTGTTATCCTATGACCTCTCTGGTATATGTTGCAGCAATGATTGTCATTTGTATGGATGGCTCATACAATGTCCAATTGTTAAGTTGTTAACTGTAGGCATGGTGGCTGTTCCATATTGTGTGCATCTTCTACATATGTATCTTACTGTAAATATCTTTGCGTGTGTATGTGCAGTCATATATATATATATATATATATATATATATATATATATATATATATATATGTATATATGTGTATCTGCATATATGTGTCTGTGTATATGTATCCTGGAGATGTTGATAGCTTCCACATTGTACATTTCCTTTGGGAGCCAGACTGTATTACATGATATGTTAACAATACCAGCCTGACATCATACAGGTGGGATGTAGTACTGTTAACATTGTGTGCCCATGTTGTGTAAGGTCCTGGGTATGGGATCTGCAACACTTGGTAGTGTATTGCAGGGCAGACGTGTTTGGCTGTGGGGGGTATACCTATTCATACAAGAAGTATATTGTTTGGGGCCTCTCAACCCCATTAACAGTGCATGTGGACATATATGTTTCAATTAATCTCCCATTATCTACAGATTTATGTCTATATATATATATATATATATATATATATATATATATATATATATATATATATATATATATATATATATATATATATATAATATATCTGCTTACATATATATAACTATGTCCATATATACCTACATAGATATATATCTGCTTACATATATGTAACTTGCTGTGTATATTTAGACATATAGGTGCAGATATATATATCTATATATATATATATATATATATATATATATATATATATATATATATATGTACATATATATATATATATATATATATATATATATATATATATATATATATATATGTTTGAATTTGCATGTATATATGGTCATATATATTATATATATATATATATATATATATATATATATATATATATATATGTATATGTATATATTTATATATATATATACATATCTATATATATATATCTACATATATATATATATATATATATACACATATATATATATATATATATATATATATATATATATATATATATATATATATATATATATATATATATATATATATATATATATATATATATATATATATATATATATATATATATATATATATATAAAGATATGTTGTATCTGTTTAGATATTAATATATTTACACACACACATACATTTAAATGTTGGAATACATTCTCTGTACTGTTGAATGACTGGGCTGGATGATATGCTTTTGAAAACATCAAGGTTATGTACATCTGATATAGCTTAGTGGTAAATCACTTTTGCTATGGAGTGCAGGATCCTGGGTTTGACCCTTGCAGAGGCTGTTTATTTTGTTGCTGGGCAGAACACGGGCAGTTGGATACAGAGTGATTAAGGCACTTTAAAGCAATTGTAAGTGGGTTTTCATGGGTTTGCGTGGAGGTAAGCACTGCTAACTTCCGGTTACAGTATCTTATACTCAGTTAGCTTCTAAATTGCTTAACCAGTGTAGGCATTGCTTACCCCCATGCAAACATGGTTAAACCTGCTTACTGCTGCTTATAATTGCTTACTCCTGCTTACCCCCACGCTAATTTCTTTAAAAGAAAAGAAAAGAAAAAGGGGTTGACAGGAAAGTGGTGAAAAAAGGGCACAAAGAGGGAATGACAGTAGGGAAAATAGCCAGGGATGTGCAGGAAGGGTGTAGGGAAGGTCCATAGCTGCCCATTTCTTCTACAGCAACAGCTGTGCATATACATCGAATTTGGACGTAGATTTGGACACTCAAACCCCTGGGAGGGGGTGTGGACAACAAATATAAGTTGTGGTGCCAATTAGACCAGATTACATGTGCCCAGTGGACATGTGTGCGAAATGGACAGCTATGCATGGGGCAAAATGTTTTTGTGGGAACAGATTGCCCTTTTTTTTCAGGTGAGAGTGGGATATTGGGGAGGGGTAGTAGGTATAATTGGGGAGGTAGGTTGAGTAGGTTGACAGACAAGACAAACAAGATGCATACAGGGGTGGTATATGACACTTGTGGGGGGTAAACACCTTGATGGGGAGGAGTGTAGAGTAATCAGAAGCTCACAAGCCCCCTAGTGGTAACAGTGGTACTGAGGTCCCCACCCATGGGCAGTCACCACTGCACCTTCACAGCCCCAAAGTGGCTGTTCTGGGGGCTGAGTCGCAGCACCAGACTGATGCTCTAGTTGTGACATATGGCCCTCGAGGTGGTGTAGAAGATCACCAGGCTGCTGGTTGAGCTCTCTATGCACCACGACCCGGACCTGGTGAAGGGTGACAGGTTCCTGTCTGCGCCTGCTCCTAGGGGGGTGAGCCCCATTCCCTGAGGTGGTCCTCCCTTAGGTGGTGCAGGACCAATGGACAAGGAGGTTACTGGTTGGGACCCAGACATGCTGGTGCCCAGTGCCACGACCAGCTGAGGTGGGACAGGTGGGTCCGCTGGGACTGGCCTTCCCAAGCGTGCTATAGTGTTTAGATGTCATCATCAAATGTGGGTTAGTAATAGTCAACACATTCCAAGGTTAGGTATAACTGCATGCATAGATATTTCCATTAACCCAGACACCAGATAAGAACAGTTGGATAGTAAACAGAACACATGCATATATGGGACCACAGTGTTAATAAGAACAGCATGCAGGTACATTGATGGCATCATGCCACCAATGTTGGAATAATTCAATATAGCACATGCATGGGAACCATTAAAATAGTTATCAAACAATTGGACAGTATCAGAACATAGGTGTCATTACATACCAGTTGGGTGGGTATGTTAATTATTGTTGGAGATATGGTGGTGGGGGGGAAAGATGTCAATTAACAACTAGTATATTCCTGTAGTCCACATTACTTTCCTAGTCAGTGCTGTTATCTGTACCTTACAAGTCTTACTACACTACTCTATAGCCTTAGTTTGGACAATGATATGGCTGTTGTCATTATTACACATGAACCAGTTTTACCTGCAGTATACACCTCTTACCTGGTATACCTGTGAAGGGAATGTTTGTTAACACTAACTATTTCTACACATACTCCCAGATTCAGGGTTGATGTTCTGCACATAGCTATCCAACTCTTTTTGCACAGACTCTGGCCATGTGTTGACCATATGCTGGTGTGCTGGGACATATCTAGAATATTGCCCTCTTCCACCTTTAGTGACCTGACACACACATATACATGCTTTCCTACACAGTTATATTATGTAGCACAGTGTGGGTGACAGTGACCAGTGATACTTTATTATTCAGAGAAAATGCAACACTCACAATTCCCTACAATACCAGAGTGAGCAGTACCAGTACAGGTTATAATGGTCTGTGTTTCTCAGCACAGTGTTCATATCCGACATACCTGTGGGAGCAATGTTTGTTAGCACTACCTGACTGTTGCCACACAAAGTTCCAGATTACACATTAGTGTTATGCACATGCATCTCACTCTGTTACTGTACTCACTCTGGTCACAGTTTGACAACATGGAAGTGTAGATAGGACATACTTGACATATTACTCTCCTACCAGTTTCAGGGGGTGCTACAGTGACAGGTGCATTCTAATAGATGTTTGGCAATCACTCGTATTCCCTATTTGCTGGCTAAACATCTGGGATCATCCCACAGACATAGCAGGGGGACAGGCAGCAGATATGGGCCCATATACTGGACATTCTGGCCTCATCTGTACAGTTGTGGGGTATGATTCTATATGCTGCCTACTTCCACTCCCAGGATTCAGACCATGGCTGTGTCTGCTACAACTTAAACACTGTCCATCACAGTTGTGTATGCTATATAGATATTGTTGTATATCTCCTATCTGCTTTCTGTCTTATTAATCGTCTGTGCTTTTGCATTCTGACCTTGTATTACAACACCATCATACAGATTTCCTAGACAGTTATATGTTGTAGGACAGTGTGGGTGACAGTGATGTGTAATGCCTCATTATTCAGAGCAACTGCATATCATTCTTGTATTTCTGGGCACAATGTTGGTATCTGACAGACCTGTGGGAGGAATGTTTAGTAGCACTACTTGAATGTTCCCACACACAGTACCAAATTCCACATTACTATTATGCAGATACATCTCACTCTGTTACTGTACACACTCTGTCCACAGCTTGACAAGTTGGGGTGTAAATGGGACATACATGGCTTCTTAGTCACATAAGGTATTGGGGAGTTGCTATTGTGCCTGCTCTGTTCTCATAGATGCATGTCAATCAGTTGTGCTTCCTGTTTGCTGCCCATACATCTGGGATCATCCCACTGATTTCCCAGGGGGACAGGTTGATAGGTAACAGATATGGACCAATTTACTGGACATTCTGGACATATATGCACACTTGTGGGGTATTATTCTGTATGCAGACTACTACCACTGGCAGGATTCGAACCTTGGCTGTGTGTGCTAAAAAAACAACAGTTCACATCTCAGTTGCATGTGCTATTCAGTTTTTGTTGTCTGCATCTTCCCTGTTTACTTTCTATGTGTCTCCCAGTTGCACTAAATGGCCTCTGGGGATTGCACCTGTCATATACAGGCATTCCTACACATTCCATTTATGGTGCATTGTGTGGGTAACAGTGCTTACTACAACAGTACTATCACATGATTGCAAATCTACATTACCATATGATACCAGCATATACACATGCAGTCCAGCAGATAGACCTGTTTTGTCAGGCTATTACACTTTAATTGACATACAAACGATATGGGACTCTTCCTGCCATATTCTCTAGTGTATGCAGTACTTGCCTTGAACAATACAGGTTTTATACAGGCAATTCATTTACTACTACTTTTATTTTTATTTCCTGTGACAGTAAATGCATGAATATTACTAACCTGCCTTGCGTCACAACCTCGCCAGGCAACTGATGTGGGCTTGCTGGTTCGTGACCCACTCCATTGCAGCTGTGGGGGACATAAGAGGAATATTTAGCCATACCTATCCATGATATAACTGAGCTGGCAATTATTACACACATACTGGGATGATACTTACACACGGCTGGAACATCCTCTGCCACTCTAGCCTCTTGAACCCACTCCTCCAATAGGGCCCCTTATGCCGCTTCAGGTTGGCATAGTGGTGCCTGACCTGCTCACCTGTTCGGGGTATGCCAATGGCACTGGTGAGGTCATGGGTGAGATGGTCCCAAGCCTCTGCCTTATATTGGGAGGCCTGGTACTGGCCCTGCAGCAGTCTCTGATCATGGTCTTTGACAAGGAGTCCTGCCATGACCTTGGACTCCTGGATGCACCAGCGCTGCACCCGAAAGCACACAGCTTCTCCCCTTACTGCCATAGTGCCTGCAAGGGGAAGCTATAACCAGTTATGATATGTATTCCTGCCTCTTGGGTTTAAGTAGGGCTGATTTCCCACACTTTTCCGTGATTGGCCAGTTTTGAAAAGGCTAAGCTATGGGCAAACCTGCTTACCTCAGATTGGCATTGTTTAAAGGGGTATACCACTAGGCACAATGAGTTAGCTGGCCTACACATTGCTTACACCTCCTACATTGGCCTGTGCAATGCTTAGTGTTGCTTACATTAGACTTTGCATTATAATTCCTTTTTGGCATTGAGTTATTATTCATTACATCTTATATGTATGCCTGGTATCCATGATTCATGTGTACGTACACTCTATGGGGTCCTTGTGTTTTACTGGGAACTTCAACACTCTATTATAATTATACCTCACTTCTGGGCTTACTGCTGTACTCCAGTTCACATATTTATGTTATTTAGTAGGTTATGGAACATATGACTGTATACTGATTCCTTTCATAGGTTCAATTTGGTTTTACTATGGTCAGGACTTGTTTGCTTTTACCTCATTCTTCTATACTTCTGTGATAGCTTGGTGGTTAACTACTGTGACTATGGTGTATAAGGTTCTGGATTCAAGACCTGCATGGTTATTTATTTTGTTGATGGGCAGAACAAGGCCCATTGGATACAGAGTAATTAAGGCACTTTTGAGCAGTTTTAAGTGGGTTTGCGCTGGTTTGCATGACAGTAAGCACTGCTAACCTGCCATTACATCTGCTTACAGAGAGTTAGCTTTAGAACTGCTTAACCAGTGTAGGCATTGCTTACCACCTTGCAAACGGGCTTAAGCCCACTTACTAGTGCTTATATATGCTTACTACTGCTTATTTGTGCTTAACCCTGCTTACTAGTGCCTTATTCATTATGACACTGACACCTCACATGTGCATTTACTGTGGTACTCCAGTTCAAAAAATATGTTATTTAGTGGGTTATGCAACATAAATATTACTCATAATGTGCTTTGCCACAGAAACTGGAATCTACCACAGTGGGACTTAAACCAGGGATGCTTGTTTATAAGGCGAATGCTCTGCCCACTACACTATTGCTACAGTGTTTTATTTACATATATCTTCCTTGTTATCCTCTTCAGCCATTTAAACTGCATTAACCGTAGCTAAGTGGTGGGCACACCCATGCACCTAGGGTTAGCTTTCATGGGATTTGTAAAAAAAAAAAAAAGCAGTTTATTCATTTTATTTATGTGTGCTTTTGTTGCTGTTGTACACATGGGGACTGTTGATGGGGATATGTGGACACCTTTGAGCGGTCTCGCTCATTTCTGACCCCTTTCTGCTGTTCTTCATTGTGGGGGCGTGTATATTCTGAGAGCTCTGCTTTCAGACATGCCCCCTGCACTCTTACATGCTCCGTGTAAGCCTAGGAGCTCAGCCAGTGTGCCTTATTACTATGCATGGTGCGCTGCCGTCCTGCTCCTAAATGGCTGCCTCTGTGTAGGACTAAGCTAGTCCTGCATGCAGGAATAGTAAATATGGGGGAATGTGTCTCCCCACACACTCACACTTATACCTTCTACAATTCTATATGATCTTACAACACTTCAGCTCTAATCCATACAGAAGCCAGATAGCCCTACTGAAAAGTAAGCAAATAAGAAATGACAATCTCAAAACCCTCTTCTGCCTAACTCCCTCAGATTAAAACAACCACTGTTTAACTTCAACAGCTGCTAAACAATAGAAAACACTAGTTAAAGCCTGAATAGAGAAAAAAAGGCTGGCACTAATCCAAAAATCTTTCTCTCTCTCTCTCTCTCTCTCATACACACACACATACACACACGCACACACGCACACACGCACACACGCACGCACACACACACACACACACACACACACACACACACACACACACACACACACACACACACACACACACACACACACATACACACACACCCCCTATAAATAACCTAACCAGTATGTACCTCCACAAAAACTGCCAAACTTCATAGTGGGAAAATAACAACCTCTAAAATTATGTACACACTACACAGCCCACAAAAAACTCTAACCTACCTCGTCCTAAGCTCATCCACATATGACATCCCCATACTCCTGCCAGAGGCAGTTTGCTCAGCATCTGATCCCCTTATTATCATAAAATGGCAAAATTACATTAATTCAGTTGTCATGGCTAATTATGGCAAATCTGTTATGAGTCATTCATAGGCATGACAGCAGAACACAGTGCAGTATGGGAAAAAAACTATGCACTAAGGTTTGATCATGCACAGCTAATTAGAACTATACAAAGTCACATTACAATAGTGTTGGATGGCTCATCTTCTCATGATACAAGTGAGAATAGGCATAAACAAATGCAAGGGATTGCATATTAGACTCTAAGTGATTCACCATTGAATGAAAACTAAATCTCTCAAAGAAATATATTGCAAAGACATTTAAACTCTACACAGGCAGAAATATATGTGTAAGTATTCCTATAATCCTGTAGCCTGCATTGATTGTTAAATGCTTAAATACTACATACACTTCTAGGCAATGCAGTAAAAGTCAATGTTATAGCACTAAATGATATCATCCACAGTGGGCACAACATCACTAAAACTGCCAACTGCAGCATTAAATGTCTGACAAGAACCAGTGACGATAATGAAGACTTTGAGGATGATCAGCATAGATTACATGCAGTCATGGAATTAGAAATGAAAATTACATTTTGTCTAGCCAGGCATTTTTCAACAGATCATGTGATAGGCTGAGGAATGATGATATTGTATCTGCTTTTTGTTTTTATTTATTTTGTGTGTTTTTCTCTCTTGTTAGACCACTATACACAGCTTGCTGGCAGTGTATGACAAAAGATAAGAGAAAGGTAGAAAGTCAGGAATTAAAGAAATATTCCCAGTAGTTGGAATTGACTTGGACTCTGGAGTTCATGGTCCATGTGAGTGATGTGTTCATAGACAATCAAGCTTTTTCATACACCACATTTCAGTACCATGATCAATGTCTATACATCACTGTAATGAAGGCTGGTATACTAAACACAGTGTGAGATGCTTGTATGCTTCTGTGTGCTATGTTCATGTTATTTGCAGATTGCATTAACTTGTGCAATCTACAAACATTTGCAGCATACATCACTGATATTTAATATATATGCAACTGCTTCTTAGCAGATGCAACAAACTGATTATAGTCAATGTCTACAATAAACTCCAAAACTGCAGAGGGTCACACAATCATCTCTTTAATGATGTCTGGGAACACAAGAAGACAGCAGAAGTAAGTCAGTATTTCCTTACAGCAAAAGTCTTGCATTAAATCCATCAACAGGTTTAGAATAGCTCTCCAGGTGAGCAGTAACAAATGGAATGAGCTTTGCAGCTGCCAGTTTATATATCTATGGGCTGTGTTTGAATTTCACATTAAAATCCATGGAATCAGTCATGAATTCTGTGAATGAAATGCCCAGTCATAATTTTCACTGTTTGTCTACATAAATTTACAAACAGCATCAGTGACAATATGCATGCCTGCTCAGTATTAAAATGAGCCTCTGTTGATTAGTCTTCAACAATTTAAGATAATGTACTACATAAACAAAATAAGACACCAATAATTTAGGACAATACCAGAAGTCCAAGGCAGATGAACTAGTTGTTGTTGTTCAAGGCTGTAACCTGCAGAGAAATCCAGAAAAGAACTGACTGAGGGGAATTCTCATTTAAGTAAAATTAGTGGACCAGCAGCTATGTGTATTGCATGCAGTAAAAACAACCGTTAATAATATGCTTAGCATTATAACAAAATAAGAAACCTCCATATCCCCTAAGACTTTTCTTCCATATTACCATAAGATGTAGTGAACAGCATTCCAAATAAAAAATAAAATAAAGAACAGCAACGGCCCAATTATCAGTGCTACAAATTAAATGAACATTAATGGACATTAAAGTCTTCCAAACAAGCGTTTGTCTATGGGGACTGTAGTATTATGCTGTGCTACGTGTTTTCTTTTTCTCTCCTTATTTAGTATATAGAATTAGTAGTGACCCAAAAAACGATAAACCTTCGGGGATCAGCTACTGTTCTTTATTTTTTAATGAAATATGCAAAATACTTACATTAAATAAGCAAACAAAAAGCCTTTAGTAACTTAAAGTCTCAATGTTAAAAACTGAACTGGTCCTAGACAGCAGGTGCCAACAACCTCTATGAGTTAAACAGATGGTGCTAATTGTGAAAATGCAGAAAAATATAAAAGTATAGCTGTGTATGCACACACACACACACACATATACCTATATATATATATATATATATATATATATATATATATATATATATATATATATATACATACACATATATCTATTTAGGTGTACTGATGCTGACTGAAACACCAAAAGCTCTACATTTACAAATGTGACACCAAAAGATTGACTTTGTAAATACCAGCACACGTGCTGATCAACAATCTCGATGTATGCAAAAACTTACAAAAGATAAATTAAAACATTGCTTTATGTCGGGGGCAAGCCCCCTACACACCCACATCCCTGTCAGTTATATATACTAACTCCAAGATTGCACATCTCCTTACTCTGTGAATTGTGCGATCTGCTACACCTGTTAATCATCTGTTCATTTGGTCAAATTTTGATGACTGGTGACTGTTCTCTTTCTGGAGGTAACTTCCCCTGTCCTACATACTATCTGTGAGCCAGTTGGCAATTTATTGATTGACATAGGGGTTTATTTACAGTTTATTTAGCTTTTCTGCTATGCCTGAGTGGGGAATTGTGTCAAAACCTTTAACCAGGTTGAGCTATGTGGTGTTTACTGTTTTGTCTTCATCAATTGCTTTACTGGCTTTTCAAAAAAATCCATCAATCTGAGTAAGCATGACCTGCCCTTGACAAATCCAAACTGAGACAGGTCTAGCGTTAGAGGTTCCCTATGTCCTGATAGATTAATTCCATGATAAGTCTTTCTATGGCTGTGCATATGAGGCTGATCAGACTTATGGGTCTGTAATTTCCTAGGTCTGTTGAAGGTCCTCCCTTATGTAGGGTAATGACTGCAGATGTTCTCCATTGCCTAGTACAAAACCTATACGGAAGCTGAGATTGAACAGTGTTGCTAGAGGTGTGGCTAAATCATTTTTCCAAAGTATGCCATTGTGCCCTGGTATACATCTTACTGCCACTCGCTACTATGGTATCTTAGCTGAAATACACATTTCTAAGTCTCTCTCTAGTCATGCAAATTATATATAAGATGCACTCTCCTAGAGTGGCTTATGTGCACAGCCTGGAGGCTAAATGCACAAGTATATGCTCAGTGATCCTTTCCAGATCAACACAGCCTTAAAGTCTAGACATGACATGTTGTACAATCGTGTGTAGTCAACATACTATAAA
>NC_056726.1:708298321-708377427 GCF_019279795.1 Protopterus annectens
TAACTGAAAATGAGTAAGCATGCCAGACTAAGAAAAACAGTCACACAGAATGTCACCAGCTATACATATGAGCACTAGAAACACTATGAATGTGAAATGATGAAAATAAATATGTATATGAGACATAGCATCCAGACATTCAATCTGCCATACACAATGCACATAATGCATTCTAGGCCAGTACACCTTTAGTTTCACAAGAAAATAAATGGATGTATATGACACATAAAATCCAGACATTCAGTCTGTCATACACAATATGCATAAAGCATTCTAGGCCAGTACACCTTTAGTTTCACAAGCAAGCATCAAAAATGTTCTTACACTGTTTCCGATCTGGTGATGCAGAGGGATAATGCCCCAACTATGACCTAGCTGATCCAGGTTTGATTATTGACTTGGGTGTCTGATGGAGTGGTAGGAATGGATGGGTGTTACCATCACTGGGGAGGGCAGTTCTAAGGGAATCTCCTGGGATGATCCTTGGTAGAGGCTGGAGACATTGTGCTGGGAGGCAAGGTCCAAAGGTGGAAAGGATGGAGACATGGCTGAGCTGCTGTGGAGTTGCACAGATGCACAGCACATCTCCTTCACATATCTGACTCTTATGAAACCACAGGGATTCACAAGAGAAGTAGAAGGGTGAAACAGGTAGATCATAAAATATGAGAAAAAGGCTTGAAGAAGGACAACAATGCCCCTCCAGATGTCCTTAAGATCCCCAATTCTCATTCTGGCTTTGGACCTGGGGTTGATCAAAATGCAGGTAGATCCATCAAAGGATGTGGGACACTGGAATGGTTGCCTGAGTGAAAGAAGGAGTGAAGAAAAAAACTAAAAAACAAACAAGAACAAAAAAAAAAAGAACAAAAAGAAAAAAGTACCAGTCATACACTGACACACTTTTTTTATCTAAACAGAAAATACAAACCAAAGTATAGAAAGGAAACAAGATAGTTAACTAAGTGAAGCATATATGCCAATATGCAGTAGTACCATTAAAGTAGAGTAAACTGTATGGTACTGTAAAAACCATTAGCGCTACCTGATCCTAGAGGTGATTCTGCTGAAACCTTCTTCCATCAGATCCATAGGTCATTGGTCTTAGTCTGATACAGGTCCTTGAAACAAGGGCATACCTACACTCCTTTCTGGTGCACCTCTGTATCCCTTTCTGTTGTCACAGATCATTAGCTATATCCTTCCAGTTACTGATAAAATAAAATGGACCTTCCACAGACTGAACAGGTGGATGTGTTTGTACCTAAGAAACAGATCATTAACAACGTCTCTTGCCCCTCCAAGATGTGTGTTTGTAAACCACCTTGCATCATGATGCACTCACTATTCTTGCAGGACAGCAACACAATCCAACTTTATAATTGCTGATTCTCCAGTTGTCATATTTCCCACATACTGGATGCAGAACAGAAGGACATAAGTGTAATGCTCATTCTACAGAATCATATCACATAGCACAATATATAGAATCATAGAATCATATAATGCATAAGACCACTACTTTTTCAAGGACTGATAGTTCAGTCATACCTCATGTGAATTTATGAATGCCCATCCAGTTATCTAATTCCTTCTTAAAGAAAGATAGTGCCACATTGCTTGTTCTGGAAAGGAAGTTTGTTCAAGAGAAGTTTTAGTCATTGCTTGACAAATCTGTCTGTACACTGTGATTTATTTATTGCTGAAGCAGGTTCAAATCTCTGGTTCTAGTGCTCACATGACTGTTTGGTCTCTAGGAAATAAGAGGTCTTGGGCTGCTAAATCCCTAATGGTCCAGAAGGCAAGGCACAGATCACCACTGTAGGGGACATGGACTCTAGCCTCTTTTGATAGCTCAGGTCTCTTAGTCCCATGATCTTTTTTTGACAGAAATATTTGGGGTCTCTGTAACTTCTTTATACGTTTGGTAAGATACATCTCAAAAGGGGTATTGTATCCTGTGATGGGCTTGATCACTGCAGAATACAGAGGGGCCACAATTTCTTTGAGCCTAGAAGAAATACCCTTTAAGATCAGCAGTGCTAGATAGAAGATTTTCCTGACCACTGTTGTAATATGATGGTCACAGGTGAGGGAGTTATTTACCCATGTTCTAAGGTATCTCACACTATCTTAATTTTGGATTGGGTTCTTTTTATACTATAAGTTGAATGGAATGTTTGTTTTCGTAAATGCAGTAATATTGCATTTTTTATCATTTAGTTTGATCACGTTGTCAGCTCATCAGCTACTAGCATGTGTAAGTTCACTTTGTAGATCCTGCTGTCAGAAGGGGATTCAAGTATAACACCCAGTTTACAATCATCAGCAAATGCGGTTAACCTGAGTTCATTATTTTTAATTTTGGTATCAGAGAAGTATATGCCAAATAGCAAAGATATTAGTATAGAAAACAGTAGTAAACCAGTGGTTACTTTCATTTCTTTTGAGGCCATGTCTGCACCCTCACAGTGTGGGGTCTATCTCTTAGCCAATTAGATATCCATCTAATTTCATAGGGATCAAGTTGTAGTACAATTTCTTTGTTGATAATGTTAGCATAAGGTACAGTATTAGATGCTTTGGTGAGGTCCAGGTATGCTGTATAGATAGCACAACCACTGTCCATAGCTTGTGTTACCCTCTCAAAGAAATTTATCAGACTCATTAAACAAGATTTACTCTTAACAAAGATGAATTGCTGGAGGTCAGTCATATTTTTTTATATCATAGTTTATCGTGTCTGTCATAACCTATTTCATAGCTTTGCAAAATGATTCTCAGACGGATAGGTCTGTAATTCCTGGGGTCTGTGGTGGAGCTGCCCTTTTAAATGAGTCTGTGTTCCAAACCTCTGGGACAAAAGCATTCTAAAAGCTGAGGTTGAATATTTGTAGGAGTGCGTTCACCAAAGCATATTTAGTGGTTTAGTGCTGTTCAGCAGGCAACATGGTATGTTATTGGGTCCCATAGGAGCTGTATTTTGTTTTGGACAGTACTTTTAGCAGCTATCCTTTTCTGATGACAGGAGATTTTAGGCCCTTTGTTCTATGTGAGTTTGGTATATATGCCTCTGGGGTGAAGTTAGCACTAAATCTTTTTGTCAGTATGTTCGTGGTATCCACTGGATCAGAGTAGTGCTATTTAGAATGAGTTCAGAACAAACTTGTGTGTTATTTCATTACTTCTAGAAGGCGGTGTGGCCCTCATCTATTCCAACTCCCTCAGTATTACTCCATACAAAAAACAGATCCCTCAGTTCCAAAATGCTGAGATATTGATGTCTTTTCTTGAAATTATTCACTCAAAAAGGCTATGTATCATAGTCCTATACACCCCTCCTGGAAATAACATTCCAACTCTAGAAAGCATTTTATCTTGGCTTTCCTTCACCATAAAAAAAATGAAACAATTATCCTTGGGGACATGAATATTGATTGGTCCTCTATTTCTTCTAATCAGTCTTTCACTAGCATAAGCCTGTTTCACTTCACCCAACTTATTACCACTGCTACTAAGTACTGTACAACAACAAAACTAATGAAGGATCCATCCTAGACTAGATTCTAGTCTCAGATCCTTCTAAATGTATAACATCTGGCACTATGTCCACCTTTATTAGTGACCATCTACCACCTTTACTAACCAAGCTAACTCTGCTAGCCCCCCAAAAAAACATAATATTAAACTAGTCCAAAACCTTTCTAAATTTGACCCCACACCTTCAACAGAATCCTGAAATGCATTAACTGGAATATGTTTAAGACTCTCCCCTGGATGATGCTTTGTTTTTTTTTTTTTTAACAGTTCTTTTAAAAAAAAAAATTAGATAGTCTAGCCCCATCTAGAACTAAAAGAACCAAAACTAATATTGCCCCCCTGACTAACTAAAGCTACCAAGCAAATTATGACTGACAGGGACAAAGCATGGAAAGCTTGGCTTAAATCAAAAAACACTTCCGCTCTCATTCATTATAGACAACTCCATAACCAAGCTAAGACACTTCTCTCTAAAGACAAGCAGCACTACTTCTGGACCTAGCAAATTAGTAGAAAACCTAATCCTAAAGCTTTCTGGTCCTCTACCCACAACCTTCTTAGCCCTGGCACTAAACCCAACCCCTACCCACACCCCGATAAACCACCAGAACAAATTGCAAGTATCTTCAATTCTTACTTTACTGACACAATTGCCAGTATAACTTTCATCTTCTCTCATCCTCTACCCAACACTAACACTACTTCTTCACCATCTTCTACTGTCCACCCCTCTCTATCCACCACTATTCCCTCTCCAAATGTCATACATCTGACTCCTCCACCACTTTTTACTCTCTCTCCTATACCTACCTCCCAGATCAAAAAACTGCTTCTAAAACTAAAGCCCTGCTCCAACTCCACCGACAATATCTCTGCCAAATCTTCAAACTTGCAGGTGACTCAATGGCCTACCCCATTAACATTCTAATAGATCCATACAGGAATTTTAAGTCCCTGGCCTCTGGAAAAAAGCTATAATATTGTCATTTCATAAAGGTGGTCCCTCAGCCGATAGCTCCAATTTCCAACCCATAGCTTTATTCTCCCCTATTTCAAAAGTTCTAGAAAAGTGTGTTCAAAAACAACTACGAGACTACCTTCTAAAATATAATCTTCTCTCCCCTACTCAGCATGTTTCTGTCCTGGACATAGCACATCCATTGTATTATTCTCAATTTTAGACACTGTAAACAAAGCATGAGATGCTGGTAACATTCTATCAGCCCTGTTCTTGGATTTATCAAAAGCAGTTAATACTGTTTCACACTCTAGCCTTCTCTCCCAGCTCTGTAGTATTGGCCTATCCACTCAGTCTCTAAACTGGTTCAAAAGCTACCTTTCTGATAGAGAGCATGTTGTTAAATGGCATAACTCCATTTCCCCCTACATTCATAGTCCTACTGGTTTTCCCCAAGGTTCAATTTTAGGCCTTCTTCTGTTCAACATCTTTATTAATGATCTCCACCAAGCCATTCAGCAGGCCTCCCTAGTCCAGTACGCAGACGACTCCACAATAATCTGCTCTGCCCACAACTCAAACACTCTAAAACAAATCACCCAAGTTTAATTTACCACTGTAGAAACCTGGCTCCACAATAATAACCTCCCTAAATTCTAAAAAAAAAAAAACTTATGATCTTCATTCCCAAGAAAAATCTACCCCTTAATACAGCTGACTTCAGAATTCTCTCCCTTAATGCTACTAAAATTGAGTTAGTTACCCGTACTAAGTTATTAGGGCTAATTATAGATGGAAATCTTAAATTCGACCATCACATTCAAAATAGCATAAACAAAACCCACAAAAAACTGGGGCTACTATATAGACATAAATTCCTCTCCCTCCCTTCTAAACAAGCATTAGCTTTATCATACCTTCTACTATCACTAACTTATTAACTTACTAACTAATCTGCAGTCTTCCTTATGACAAAATTAGAAACTTGCCAAAATAAGATTGTTAAATTTGCTATAAATAGTCACCACTTCACTCATCATTATATTGCCCTAAAGCAACTACAATGGCTTGAATGCCCCCATTACCTTTTCCTCCTCCAGCTCAAAATCTTTCACAAACTTTTATATAAACCTCAGGACTGTCCAACACTTAGCTCCCTCTTTATCCTGTACACCCCAGCTCGTTCCCTACACTCTGAACACCAATACTTTCTCCAAGTACATAAACCCAGGCAACCTGCAGGTAAATTCTTATACTCCTAGACAATTTCCAAAATTTGGAATAATCTTCCAGCATCTATACACTTTCAACTGAGACTTTCCAAATTCAATAGTGCGCTGCATAATCACTTCTCTTCCATGAGGATCTGTTACTGCTCAATTCTCTCCTCAGCTATTACCTAAACTCAATCTTTCCAGTTCATTTGCTCAGAATTCTGTTCTTTCTTTTAAACTCACAAATGAACGCTTTTTCTAACACCACCCCTTCTCATTCCCTCCTCCTTCCCCCACCCTTGTCTCTCTACTCTACACCCACCTCTACTTTTCCAAATGACCTTCCTTATTCCTTTGCCTGCCGCACTCTCACCATTTCCCACTCTCCCTCTAGTGTATCAAACTTCTCTTGCACTGCATGACTGTCCACAAACCTTTACTAAACCCCACATACCTCTTTTCTCTGAGTGCCCCACTTCTCATTTCCTTACCTCTGTGACCTTCCTTATTCCTTTGCCTGCCGCACTCTCACCATTTCCCACTCTCCCTCTAGTGTATCAAACTTCTCTTGCACTGCATGACTGTCCACAAACCTTTACTAAACCCCACACACCTCTTTTCTCTGAGTGCCCCACTTCTCATTTCCTTACCTCTGTGCCATCATAATCCTTTACCCCTATGCCTTTACACTAACCTTTACTTTTTTGTTCCCACTTCCTTATCAAAAAATGTTTCTATTGATATACTCCTCTAGGTTTGGGTTTAACAGCTTGTTATTATCTACTTCCAAACACCATTGTATTATGCTTTGTATGCTGTACTACATTTATTTATTAATACTTCATGCTATGACATTTTCCTTTTTGTTTTTCCAATAAGTTTATATATCTTCTGTAATTTTATTCACTGTTTTTTAAGATACTTCTTATGTGAAATATGTTTTAATTTTGTTATGGTTTGTATGCTTTGTGTGATCTATAGAGCTTGTTTTTGTTTTGTACTCTGTGTATGTTCCCTGGAGCTTTTCTCCCAGGGCCTCCACTAAAAATGGGCAAGCCTGGTCCAGTGGACTTTCCCGGTAAACAAATGTCAATAAATAAATAAATAAGATGAATAAATAAAGAAGAATTTTTAATTATCTTGGCTTCTGGTGCGAGTCTAAGTTCCTAGGTAGCCTTAGTTTTCCTGTTTTTTTAGTAACTTGAATAACCTTTCTATGTTAACCTTGATTTTTTTTTTCTCTTTATTGTTTATTTATACATGTGGACCACCAAAATGGCTTGCTCTTTCCCTTTTGGTTTAGTTTTGGTTGGAACTAACAGATTTATACAACTTTCTAGATGAGGATATAATTTATTTGTATAACTACTAGCCATATCAACATCTGGAGGGTATACAGCTATATTTGAATTTAAAGAGTTCATCACAGTATTGTATAACATTTGCATGGTTGAAGCCCTGAATATTGAGATATCTGCCTCAGCTTGTTTAGGGATTTTTTTAACAGGAGATTACTAATCTGTGGTCAGTCTTGATTGTGGATAGATTTTATTGTATAGCTGTAGCATGTATAGCTGCTACATTTGTAAGGACCAGCGCAAGTATATTTCAGCTCAAGAAGACTGTTTGACTACTTAATCCAGGGAATTCTTGTTTATGAAATCAATACCTTTTAGGGTGTAGCTTACATTTGAGGTGTGGATTTCTCAGTTTATCAAAGGGTAGTGAAATTCTAGCAGAATGATGGAGCTTTTGTGCATATGAACTTCGTCTAATGTATTTAAGAATTGAACATGTCTTTTGGGGTCATGAAAAGGGTCCTGTAACATATTATGATCTGATAGCTGATTTTAGTTATACTTTGTTGAATCTCAGCAAGTTTGGTTCATGGGTGTCTGGGAATATGTCTTGAGTTAATGTGGTCTTTAACAAATATGTATACCCCACCACATTTTCCATTAGATATAAATGCATGCTAGATGAAAAACCTTGGTATAGAGGGAGTACTTTTTGCACCTTTAAACCAGGTTTCAGTAATAATACACACATAAATGTGCTCCAAATGCAGGAGAGCTTCAAAGTTAGGCAATTTGTTATTTATATTCCTAGACTTCTTTGGATCTAGTGGAGATGCCTTTAGAAATTAGAAGGGCCGGATAAAAAGCTTTCTGAATGACTATTGAGTCATGATGCCCAAATCATAAGCAATTACCAACCAGTGTACACAGATCCCTTACAACAGTGGCTGATTGGTGTGGTACAGCATCTCCTATATGGTACCAACCAGTGTACACAGATCCCTTACAACAGTGGCTGATTGGTGTGGTACAGCATCTCCTATATGGTACCAACCAGTGTACGCAGATCCTTTACAACAGTGGCTGATTGGTGTGGTACAGCATCTCCTATATGGTACCAACCAGTGTACACAGATCCCTTACAACAGTGGCTGATTGGTGTGGTACAGCATCTCCTATATGGTACCAACCAGTGTACGCAGATCCCTTACAGCAGTGGCTGATTGGTGTGGTACAGCATCTCCTATATGGTACCAACCAGTGTACGCAGATCCCGTACAGCAGTGGCTGATTGGTGTGGTACAGCATCTCCTATATGGTACCAACCAGTGTACGCAGATCCCTTACAACAGTGGCTGATTGGTGTGGTACAGCATCTCCTATATGGTACCAACCAGTGTACGCAGATCCCTTACAACAGTGGCTGATTGGTGTGGTACAGCATCTCCTATATGGTACCAACCAGTGTACGCAGATCCCTTACAACAGTGGCTGATTGGTGTGGTACAGCATCTCCTATATGGTACCAACCAGTGTACGCAGATCCCTTACAGCAGTGGCTGATTGGTGTGGTACAGCATCTCCTATATGGTACCAACCAGTGTACGCAGATCCCTTACAGCAGTGGCTGATTGGTGTGGTACAGCATCTCCTATATGGTACCAACCAGTGTACACAGATCCTTTACAACAGTGGCTGATTGGTGTGGTACAGCATCTCCTATATGGTACCAACCAGTGTACGCAGATCCCTTACAGCAGTGGCTGATTGGTGTGGTACAGCATCTCCTATATGGTACCAACCAGTGTACACAGATCCTTTACAACAGTGGCTGATTGGTGTGGTACAGCATCTCCTATATGGTACCAACCAGTGTACACAGATCCTTTACAACAGTGGCTGATTGGTGTGGTACAGCATCTCCTATATGATACCAACCAGTGTACACAGATCCTTTACAACAGTGGCTGATTGGTGTGGTACAGCATCTCCTATATGGTACCAACCAGTGTACACAGATCCTTTACAACAGTGGCTGATTGGTGTGGTACAGCATCTCCTATATGGTACCAACCAGTGTACGCAGATCCCTTACAGCAGTGGCTGATTGGTGTGGTAAAGCATCTCCTATATGGTATGTGAAATTGTCTTTTTTTGTTGTTTTCTTTTTTAACCAAAATGAAATATGATACATTTTCTATCTTTAATTTAAGACCATTGCCCTTGTACCAACTTTTAACATTCTCTAAGCCATGTTGGAGCAATTGTGAACCAGTTGAAGATCAAATAAAAGGAACCAATTTACAGTCATCTGAAAACTTAGTTAACCATGAGCCAGAAGTGTTGGCCTGAAGGTCTGATGAATATCTGCCTGAATAATATTAAGAGTGTAGAAATTATGGAAAATTAGAGTTATCTGAATGGTATTATAAGACTTATCTGTACATTTATACTATAAGAATAAACTAGTTGAGGTGCTCTACTATGATAGAAGCAGCTTACAGTAACTTAACTTTGTCCTAAATAAAGAGGTAGTGCAATTAGCACAGCCAGTTAATGGGTAGGGCCCTGGCTAGGCTATCTCAGAGTACTTGCATCTAGTAGAGGTTTGTAGAGCGCTGTGTGCAGCACAACTTAAGCTAAGAATTTAAATGACCTAATGAAAAACAACATTTAAATAGCTTTTGGCTCCAACCAAAAATGCTGGCTTTCCAGAAATTGTAACTGCTATCCTCTCTCACTGTATAGTCACCATTATCTGTCAGACTGCCCAGACACTGGCTAAAACTTTGCTGTATCTGTTAATAAGTTATAATTAGCAGAAAAAGGGGAAAAGCAGCAGATTAAAAACATGAAAACAATGCAGCAATTAATGAATGCAGTTGGGTGACTGTATAATAAATTACCAGAAAAAAAAAATAAGTAATCTCTTTTAGCTAAATGTTATCAAAAACAGCAGAAATATTTAAGAAAGGAGGGAAAGCAATAGATTTAGCACTGGGAAGCAACAAAGCAATTAAAGAATCTATCCAGGCAACTGTACAAATGGAAAACTTCAATTTCAGCAAGGAAAACAAAATGAAATATGAAGAAAAATTGTTTAAATAACACTAAAAAACGGTAGAAATCACCAGGCAACAAAAAGTGTAGAAGAATTTTGTCTAAAAGATCAAACATACAGGCATCATGCATATCTGTGCCCAGTCCTTTTAAGCACTTTACCAGTGAGCTGAGTGGGGCATTACACTTGCACAATATGATGTTAATGATATTTTCATAGCATTCAATGGAAATTAAGTTTATTGACAGTGTAGGACACATACAGATACTTGTGTGCTGAATGGGAAGTTTATTTTGTGACCAAATATTACAGAGTCACAAGAAATTTTAAGTTTCTTCTCTATCAGCTTTCAAACTTTTGCTAAGAAGAGCAGCTGATATGTAATGGCTGCATATGCTAGCCCATTCACAAACATGCAGATCTATCCAGAAACTATTTCTACTACATACCACTGTCAGCAATAGTGTTAGCCAAATAATCACAGTATATATAGTCAATGCAGTAAACTGCAATATATGCAGACCAGCATAAGTCGAGATCACTAGTAGCAGCACCAATTTTCTACATAAACAAGCTCGCGCGCACACACGCAAACACACACAGATGTGAGGGGTACATTCTACATGGTCATAGTGTATCAATTATGAAGGCATTCTGCGTGAAGCAAAGTTATCAAACAGAATGCATTACAGAAAGAATAAATGCCAGACTATTATTTGTTGATTGCCGAATGCCGGAAATTGGGGAGTTTTCCCTTTTCTCTGACATTGTGCGATGTCAGAGTTGGTAAATGTCAGTCAGCATGAGAGTGAAGGTGCAAAAGGGGGCTAAATTATTTTAAGTTTTTTTTTTTTCATTAGCCTATTTTTTAAATTTATTTTTCAATAAAATAGTCTCCGTAGTAGTTGTATTACCGTGGTTTGTCACGTATCCATGCATATGTGTATTACAGATAGATTGATAGGAATTAAATGAAAATATTGCATGCAGTTAAAATGTGCATGTTTGCTAAATGTTTCTGAATATTCATGGGGACATATTCCAAAAGAATCACTTTCAGTGTAAGTCTGCACCAATTCCAAAAGACTGTGACTGTATGTGACATTTAAGCGTAGGGCCTGTCTATAAACAAGCTTACACCAGGGTCCAGATTCCAAATGACTGGATCTGTCAGTGTAAGTGGTGCATATAGATATATGATGGCATATTAATAATTCTGATGCATGCATGCCTGCACTGAGGAATGCCTGCACAAGGTTCTATTATGAGAGATCATAATCTCATCCTTCTCATCTCATATTCTTATTTTTAGCACCTCAAAAGGCATCCATTAAATGTAATATAAGACAGCAACTCAACAGCAATTTTTTTGTTTTTTAATTTTAGGGGCAAGCCTTCATTAACTAAGAGGATAAATCATTGTCATGAACATGTTAAACAGATGTATATTCAATGCAACAAATATATATTCGAAAGATAAGATGGAATGCCATAATATGACAATACCAAAAACACATTAGAAAAGGGAGAAACTCCTCAAAAGAGCACAAAGCAGTTTTGGATAATTACTCAGGTAACACACATCATCAGTCTAGTTGGTATCTATCAATGACTTACTTGGCAAAGACATGATCTAACAAGTGCTGCTGATGAGGGCTGGCTGGATATTTCTTCACTGCAAAATCCATGGACATCAGTGTTCACATCTAAATCATCATCGCATTCTTCTGCAGAGTAGTTGCTACCAAAAAATGAAGAGTATTATGTTTACAACTGGTGGTAGCCTGCTTCATGCAGCATACAATGTGCAGGCCATCCACCAGTTTTACTTTCATCCTATAATGGTGCTGAGACATTCAGAACCATATAGGTTTATGTACTCTGTAGGTGAACCACATTTCAGTGCACCTTCATTACCTGTATACATTACCTAAAACACATCTTTTGGAATTGCCAGTATGTGAACATATCTGCAAATTTCACTTAGTTTCTTTGCCAAAGTATAAACTTTGGCTGTTACTTCATTCTTTTCTTTTCAATATTACTGTAGCATTGGCTCGCAGCATGAGGGCTCATTTTATATCCTGTTATTGCCACTGTATTTTTTCATTGCTATCCTGCTTCTGATAGTAGATCCACTGCTATGGCTTTTAATAAATGTTTGGTATATGCCTGGTTCAAGTTTGCTCCTTTACATACTATTGCATAATATTGCAACATTTTGGCTCAATGCCAAAAAATGTGTCATCACCCCCCCTTAGGAAAAACTGGGTTCTCATGAATTACCACATCGATGGTAATCCACTGAATACAGAATATATTATAAGAGATCTGGGAACACAGGTTGACAGCAACCTCTCTTTTGACCAACACATTGCCAGTGTAGTCAGAAAGTCCTTCTATATGGCACATCTCATTACTAAGGGTTTTGCATCCAGGAAGAAAGAGGTCATCCCTGTACTCTTCCTTCATTAGGCCAGTCATCGAGTGCAATGCTCCATTTGGCATGTACCTCACTTGACACCTGCAACAACTGAAGAGGCCGCAAAAGTACCTCACAAAGATGATCCTAGACCTTAAACAGTTGTCCTATATGGACAGACTCAAAAAACTCCAACTATTCACTGTCTCATATTGCCTACTTAGAGGTGATCTCTGCTTGACTTACAGAGCCATGTCTGACCCAGCTCTGTTAGAAATGCTACATCTAAAGAAATCCCAATCTCTCTGCGCCACACACTCCAGAGACCCCCCCCAACCTCATTGCCACAATCAATAGAACATGCTGGAGGGACAGGTTCATAACCCAGAGACTGCCCATACTATGGAATAGACTTCCCATACCTGTCAAACAGAGCACCTCACTGGCCCTCTTCAAGAGAAATATTGATGAGTGGATGGGAAATAGAAAATTCACCCTGGGGATCACTCCACTGGCTCTACTCAACAGAGGCACTGGGAACTAATGTCACGTGGCACAATGCCAGTGTAATCCTATGGTAGGTTGTTCTTGTTTTTATTTATTTTTTTTATAGTTCGAAGTTTTGAAACTTTGCCCATATAGTGTCAATTATATGAGCATTGAAGTTTTAAAACTTTGAGCATATAATATAGACCCATATTATCAGAACATCTTCATTATCAGTGATTCTTTGTGGATCATGTTAACAATATTTCTCAGCTAACTGAATGATATAACATTTGCATAATCTCCAAAGTAGCAATATCTCCATAATATTGTACCTTTCTGTTGTAGCAATATCAGAAACAACATAATAATACCTGTTTCTAGTGCTGTGAACAGAACCTACCTTTGTCTCTACTGCCCACTCTTTGTATAGATTTTGTAAACTACCGTGTAAGTTGTCACCTGCTTTGAGCTACCATTACTAACCTTACATCTTTTGGTTTAAATTCACCAATCTGTAACAGTTCTGCATCATATCTTGAACAACAATTGGCTGCTCCAGCAGGTCCCCATGCTTGCCACTATAATTGTAAACTTTCCTGTCTTCATTCCTTCCTTGTCTTCATATTATCTCTTTTAATTCTATGTCCTTATTAATCATTTACATGATAATTCTTTCCATAGCTTTGCATATTAGACTAGTCAGACTTATGAATTTTACCCCCAGATTCTACAAGCCCTGCATGGTGTGCAGGACTAGTGCAGGAGCTCCAGCAGGAAATATGTCTGCTGTGCGATCCAGGAATAAGCTGTAGGGACGTGCACAAGCGCTCCTGCACTAGTCCTGCACGGATTCAGCTCCTGTATGCAAATCACCCCATTTGCAGGTGAAATCCATGCAAATGAGCTGAATTTGCGATTCAGGAAGCTGGAATCCGGCCGTGCAGGACTCGTGTAACCTGCTGAAATGTACTCCAGCAGTAAGCGAGTACATTTCTGCAAACTACAAAACAGAGCCATGACAGCTCCAAATAAAGGGTGGATATTATGTAGAAAGCATGCCAATGGCTAAATATAAGGCCATTGGCATGGAAACCAGTTGCAAAAATAACAAAATCAAGTTTTATATTTTTTAGCCGATCTCGGCTGTTTAAGAGTAGGGCAGTGGTGCACAAACGGGATCGGGTGAAAAATAAGAAAAAAAAAACTAAAATAAGCATTCTAACCATAATCACTATTTTGCCATTATACTCAATGGCAAGCAGAAGACAACATGGCCAGTGAAAAGTGATTGCTAAGGGGGGAGGCTCAGTGTGGGACCTGTAACTATACATCAGCAGGCAACCCTATGCAAATGAGGGGAATGATACTAAATCCCAGATTAGTCAGCACCCTACAGTGTAAGAGCAGGAATAGCTTGGTGCAAGCCTAGGAGTTAGCTGACATCATAGGGATGTGTGTCAGGCATACTGTAAGTGGATTGGAGCCCTGAGGCTTGGGTTTGCCCTTAGCTTATCAGAGCTAAGCAAAGGGGTGTGTCTGAGGCTGCCTAGCACTATTTACTTTGTCTAAGCGGGTGTGCGTGCCATGCACCAGATTTTAAAGGAAAACAAATAAAACAATAAAAGTAAACCAGGAAATGGCAGCTCTCTGCACATCTGAGCACTAAGAGTTAGCAGACATCATAGAGGGGTGTGTCACGCATACAGTAAGCTTATTGGAGCTCTGTGGCTTGGGTTTGCCCTTAGCTTAGCTGAGCTAAGGAAGAGGGAGTGTCTGAAGCTGCCTAGCACTCTTTACATTGCCTAAATGGGTGTGTGTGCTGCACACTGGGTTTTAAACAAAAAAAAATAAAATAAACCAGGAAATAGTAGCTCAGTTCACATCTGAGCACTTTGTTTGTGCGACGTGCCTTGGGGCTTAAACAGGAAGGCAATAAGAAAGAAAAACAGCATTAGGAAGGTAATCAGGGAGAACTAGCATAGCTGGCAGGTGAAATGTATCAGAATCATCCAATTGCACAAGCAGCAGCCCAGCCCAGAACACTAAAACACTACTATAAACTATGCAAACACCTTTCCCTCTGGTTTTCCCACATACTCTACACCACTGGTGTATACAAGTGGGGGAATTTTAACAAACAAAATCAACAAAATAATAGGGGCTGCAATAGCTATCATACAACAACATGTGGAAAAGGCTGAGGGTGGTGAGGATGAGAATGCTGTCGACCAACCCAGAGTGAGGAGATGGTGAAGAGTGTACAGACTCAGGGCAACCTGCCAGGGGCTACATGAGCTGGAGATAGTGGAGCGCTATAGGGTGGACAGGGACCTCCTACAGCAAATTGTTGAGCTGTGCTGGCCACGTCTCACAGACAGAACTAACAGAGGGGAACCCATCCCAGTGGATACGAAGGTATGTGTAGGCCTAAGAATACTAGCTACAGGTACCTTCCAAAGGCCAACTGGGGATATCATGGAGATCTCACATGCATCAGCATCCTGGGTACTCCATCACTTCCTGGATGTCAGCACATGCCAGTGAGCACGTATATTTCCCCAACACCTGTGAGGTGTTGGCCAGCAATATGCATCTCTTCCACCAAATAGCAGAATAGCAAAATGAGGTGGTGAGTGCTATAGACTGCATGCACATATGCATCAAAGCACCACCTGGTGAGTGGGGTAGGGTCTACATCAACCACAAGGACTTCCCCTCCATCAACTGCCAGGTCATGTGTGATGCCCAGGGCATAATAATGAATGTGTGTGCTGGCTGCCCTGGCAGCTATCATGATGCTATCATGATTCCCACATCTGGCATCTGACACAGCTGTACCAGAGATTTGCCAGTGGGGACATATCTTACCATCACCTAGTGGGGGATGCTGGTTATGCACTAGAGCTGTGGCTGATGACACTTATCAGAAATGCACACACACCCAAACAAGAATTCCATAATGAGGCACACGCACAGACCAGAATTATAATAGACCATGTGTTTGGGATTCTCAAGTCACAGTTCCGGTGCCTGGACATATCCGGTGGAGACTTGCAGTACTCACTAGCTACATGTACTCAAATTGTCATTTTATGTGCCGTGCTATACAATATGATCCTGTGAAAACAGTTGCAGCAGGAACAGCACGGGGCAGAGCCACACAGCCCCCCACCATTGCCAAGGCCTGCACAGGCACAGAGTGACTTGAAGGAGGAATAACCTGAGCCTACCCTAGTAGACAGAAGGAGGTGTACCCAGTATGCCCTGGCCTTGGCAAAGAGGCAATGCATAGCACATACACTAACACAGGAGGGACCCAGGGAATGACACCTCTCTCTGACTCACACATACAGCAAAAGGGATGCCAAACATGACACTACTTGTGCTTAACCATGTGTAGATAGTGTACTATGTGCATCCCAAAAAGGCAGCCCTCCAGCACCATCCTCAATACTGGCACACCCACAAGGTAAGTCACTTTCCTTAGCAATTGCTGAATGGAGTAGTATGTGTTGTTACCTGTATCTACGGTATGGATGTGAGCATGCAAGGGAATCAGGTGGCTGAATGTGATGCCAGCAGATAGTAGACACCTATAGTGGCAGCATGAGATCTGTAACAAATACTGGTGTCACCATAGTAGCCAGTGCTACACATGGTGACGCAACCCACTGTAGGACATGTGCTGGGCCACATGTGTGTCCATATGACACACACATGCCAGTCAGGGAGGTTCACATACCCAACAACAGTCTCAGCCAGCAGGACAGGTGCAGACAAACACAAACAAAGGCTTGTGCTAAGGCCTCTGAATGATGCCTATGGGTAACCCCCCCCCCAGGCCTACACAGCAGACTACATCAGGTCAGGCAGTGGGATATTAGTTCTGAAGGGTAGAAAGTCAGAAACTAATATGTAGGTCAATCAAACCTAAGACATGTAGTACACTGATATGCCTCTAGTTAGCATGATAGGTTAGAAAACAGACTGAAATGGAGTACCTGGCATACCAGTACCATCATAGCAAATGTGTACAAGTGCCAGGTGTGTCCCCCCATCCTATGTAGACATATAGTAACAGACAGGTGTGTCCCCCATTCAAATGTAGAAATGTAGTAACAGTCAGCTGTGCCCCCCCAATCCCTTGTAGCAAAGTAGAAATAGTTAGGTGTGCCCCCCCAAAACCTATGTAGGCATGTAGCAACAGTCAGGTGTGCCCCCCCAATTTTATGTAGAAAAGTAGACACGGTCTGGTGTGCCCCCCCCCTCAATCCGATGTACACATGTAGTAGTAACAGGCAGGTGTGACCCCCATCCTATGTACACATGTAGTAACAGGCAGGTGTGCCCCCCAATCCTATGTAGACATGTAGTAACAAGCAGTTGTGCTCCCCCAATCCTATGTAGACATGTAGTAACAGTCAGGTGTGCCCCCAATCCTATGTAGAAACATAGTAACATGTATGTGTAGGCATAATACCAGTGGAGCACAGATGCTCAGAGGTGGCCAAGGTAGCAGGACAGATTGTAGCATTTGTGCAATATTCAAGTATGTGTGAGTTAGGCTGGTGTGTGTTTCATATTGTGTGAGAGTGGTCAGTATGTATGCATGTTGATGTCTGATCTAGAGCCCATTGCCCACTACTGCCGATGACAGGGCCAAGTCCTCACAACTGCAGTGCCAAAGAAAATTCCCACCAGTATAACACATGCTAGCAGTAAGCCATTGTAAATGTAGTGTGGTACTATGTGTCATCATCTGAAAGATTGACATGGCATGGCTGTTGGCCTACATATGCAAACAGTACACAGGGAAATGTACCCCAGACATACAGTATATAATGTGCAACTGTGTAATGGACACACCCTTGGAATTGTGCATACAAATATGCATCACATTATTTGTGCCTGTAGTAGGGAATACTGGTGTTGTCTGGCCGAACACTTGCAAATCACAAAGATGATATGACTTCATGTATTGGGAATCAAGCTTATGTACCTGCACATGCCAGCATAACTGGAATGTCCCATGCATATCTGTGAATCAGATGCAAGTGGTGTCCATGCACCCAGCTCATCCAAACACCACCCACAGGTACTTCGGTCATATCCCTGCTGTTGGGAATGGGTACAATATGAACCCCATTGGTGTATGGCAATAATGAAAGAATGCAGCATGCAGTGCAGGTGTCCCATGCAGGTGTGTCCCTAGCTGTAGGTAGCACCCTGCCAGCATCCACACCACCTGATCAATACTGATAGAAAGTATTGGCATGAACACCTAGCACACCTAACCTGTCACCCCAGGGGAATATATTGTATGGCAGTCTGGGACTATAGGACTGACAGAATGCAACGGCCTGCCACAGCTGGCCTGCATCACCACCAAATGGCCTACAGGCCTCTGCCTAAGGCCTGTGTCTCACACGCACTGCCAATGGATGTTATGTCATGGACACCCAAATAACAACATAACACACTCCACATACGCCATATGCATGGCCATGTGGACAAACCACAGTAACATGTCCACCATGTCCCACTGCATGAACTGTGGACCAACACCAAAACACAGCTGTCATGAGGTGATAACCTTAGGGAAAGTATCAGAGAATGTATGCATAATGTATGGAAGAGGATAGAAAAATAGGGGGGTAAGAGCATAGGCAGCATGGAATGTGCAACGTCCGACACACAGCTGTGTGCACATACTATCCCTGGCTGCAAAAACATAAATGGGTGGCTACAAACCTGCCCGTACACCACAATAGGGGAAATATCCTGATTTATGACCCCTGCCTCTGGGTAACATATGTGAATCTGTACAGCTGTGAGGTATTGCCGCAGCAAGATAAGGCCATACTGTCATGTCAATGAATGTACAAGTATGGGATGCTCTGCCAACACTGTACCAAGGTGCTGAACTGAATGCACAGACCCAGCAGCAAGTGTCTGCAGCTCCCCCTCCAGAATGCCATAACTTACCATGAATATGTAAGCATTTGCCCACAATACCGGACACAGCTGCATTCACCCTTGTTCCCCGGACATCACTGTGAGCAAGAATGTCCACCTCACAGTACTTGAGAACATAAAACATCACAGTGTATAACAGTACATATGTCTGAATATCTCTGCTAACACCAGTACCATGTAGCAGAAGCAGCACAGACACAATAACCTACAGTACACACTATCCCTTGCACAGTTTGACCCCATATTGCCAAATGATCTGCAGATACAATGCAGAAACAGTTTGCAACCTGTAGGTGTACAACACAAATCCCTGGATTTACTAATCTTCCATGCAGGACTAGCTTAGTCCTGCACAGAAGCGGCCGTTTTGGAGCAGGATGGCAGCGCACCATGCATATTAATGAAGGCTTGCTGCCTGAGCACCTAATCTTACATGGAGCATGTAAGAGTGCAGGGGGCATATCTGAGAGCAGAGCTCTCAGAATATACATGCCCCTGCAATGAAGAACAGCAGAAAGCCCTAAAAGAATGACATAGACCGCTCATAGGTGTCCTCATACCCCCAGCAACATCCCCCCACGTATATAAGAGCAATAATAAACACAAACAATATAAAGAAAGAATATAAAGATCCTATTTTTTTTTTTTTTTTTTTTATGAAACAGATTAAATTTAACCATAGGTGTGCAGGCTTGCCCATCATTTAACTACGGTTAATCCAGCTTAAATGCCAGAAGAGGATAAAAAGGAAGATATACACAACTGAAGCAGTATAGCAATAGTGTAGTGGGCAGTGCATTTGCCTTACGAGCAGTCATTCCTGGTTCGAGTCCCACTGCAGTACTTTCCATGTCAAATCACATTATGACCAATATTTTTAGTTGCATAACCTACTAAATAACATATATTTGTGAACTGGAGTACTGCATTAAATGCAGATGTGAGGTGTCAGTGTCATAATGTTGCAAAGTCCACAGATAATCACAAGAATCAGGGATACAAATGGAAGGTAAAATGTGTAATGAATGATAACTCCATACAGCTTCCAAATCCCCCACCTTCCCAAGAACCATTAGACATGACTGTCTAAATTAGTGCAGTGGAAAGCGGGAGTAAGCACTAGTAAGCAAGTGTATGCACTATTAAGCAGTAATAAGTAGGAGTAAGCATATATAAGCACTAGTAAGCGGGTTTAAGCCCATTTGCGCCAGGATAAGCAATATGCACACAGGTACAGAAATATTGAAGCTAACTCTCTGTAAGTGTCATTAACTAGAGGTTAGCACTGCTTATCCTCACGCAAACCTGCTTACAAGTGCTTAAAAGTGCCTTAGTCACTCTGTATCCAACAGCCCTTGTTCTGCCCAGCAACAAAATAAACAACCTTGCAGGTTTTGAACCCTATACACTATAGTCACAGTAGTTAACCACCAAGCCATCACAGCAGTACATAAGAATGAGGTATCACCAAACAAATCCTCACTATAGTAAAATCAAACTGAACGTGAAAGGAATCAGTATACAGACATATGTTCTATAACCTACTGCATAACATAAATATGTGAACTGGAGTACAGAAGTAATCCCAGATGTGAGGTGTAATTGTAATAGAGTGTTGAAGTCCACTATTAAACACAAGGACCCCATACAATGTACGTACACATGAATCATGGATACCAGACATATATATAGGATGTAATGAATCATAAATCAATGCCAAAAAGCAAATATAATGCAAAGTAAATATTAAGCAATGCTGAGCATTGCACAGGCCAGCTTAGTTGGTGTAAGCAATGTGTAGGCCAGCTAACTCAAGTTGCCCAGTAGTATACCCCTTTAAACAATGCCAACCTTAGGTAAACAGGTTTGCCCATAGCTTAGCCTTTTCAAAACTGGCCAATCATGGCAATGTGTGGGAATTTGGCCCTACTTAAACCCAACAGGCGGGAATACACCTCATAACTGGTTGTAGCTTCCCCTTGCAGGCACTATGTCAGAAAGGGGAGACAGAGTACACTTTTGGGCACAGCGCTGGGGCATCCAGGAGTCCAGAGCCATGGCAGGACTCCTTGTCAAAGACCATGAAAAGAGACTGCTGCAGGGCCAGTACCAGGGTTCCCAATATAAGGTGGAAGCCTGGAACTGTCTCGCCCATGACCTCACAAGTGCCACTGGCATACCCCAAACTAGTTAGCATGTCAGGCATCACTATGCCGACCTGAAGTGGAGTAAGGGGGATCTCTTGGATCAGTGGATCCAAGAGGCTAGGATGGCAGGGGTTGTCCCAGCTGTGTGTAAGTATCACTCCACTACCTGTTTAATAATTACCAGCTTATGTATATTATGGAAAGGTATGACTAAATATTCCTCATGTCCTTCACAGCGGCAAGTGAGTGGACCGCAAACCAGGAGGCCCGTGGATGTTTCCTGCAGAGGTTGTGACTCAAGGCAGGTTAGTAATACTCTTGCATGTACTGTCATAGGAAATAAATCTGAAAGCATTAGTAAGTTAATTGCCAGTATAAAACCTGTATTGTTTAAGGCAAGTACTGCATACAGTTTGTATGCAAATAAAAGCATAATAGCCTGTCAATAAAGGTCTAACTGCTGGACTGCATGTGTATACTCTGGTATCATATGGTAATGTAGATTTGCAATCACTTAATAGTACTGTTGTATTAAGCACTGTTACCCACACTGTGCAACATAAATAGAATGTGTAGGAATGTCTGTATATGACTGGTGTAATCCCCAGAGGTCATTTAGTACAACTGAGAGAGACATAGACAGAAAACAGTGAAAAGACAGACAACAAAATCCGAGTAGCACATGCAACTGAGACATGAGCTGCTGTATTTGTAGCACACACAGCCATGGTTTGAATCCTGGGAGTAGTAGTAGTCTGCATACAGAATCATACCCCACAACTGTCCAGAATGTCCAATAAATTGGCCCATATCTGCTGCCTGTCACTCTGTCCCCCTGGGAAATTAGTGGGATGATCCCAGACGTATAGGCAGCAAACAAGAAATACAACTGATTGTCACACATCTGTAAGAACAAACCTATCACTCTAGCAACTCCCCAAACTGTTATGAGAGTAATAAGCCAAGTATGTCCTATCTACACCCCCATGTTGTCAAGCTGTGACCAGAGTGTGTACAGTAACAGAGTGAGATGTATGTGCATAATACTAATATGAAATCTGGTACTTTGTGTGGCAACATTCAGGTAGCGCTAACAAACATTGCTCCCACAGGTACGTCAGATACGAACATTGTGCTGAAAAATAAAAGCTCGATACCCTGTACTGGTACTGTTTACTCTGGTATTGTATGGAATTGTGAGTGTTGCAGTTGCTCTGAATAATAAGTTATCACTTATCACTGTCGCCCACGCTGTGCTACATAATATAACTGTCTAGGAAATCCTGTATAAGAGTGTTGTAAGTCACTAAACGGAGGGCAATAGTCTACATATGTCCCAGTTCACCTGCATGTGGTCAAGACAAGGCCTGAGTGTGTGCAAAAAGAAATGGACAGGTATGTGCATAACATCAACCTGGAATCTGGGAGTATGTGTAGAAACAGTTAGTGTTTGCAAACAATTCCTCCACAAATATACCAGGTAAGAGGTGTATACTGCAAGTAAAACCAGTTCATGTATAAAGATGTCGACAGCCATATCACTGTCCAAACTAAGGTAATAGGGTAGTGTAGCAACACTTGTAAGGTGCAGATAACAGCAGTGACTAGGAAAGTAATGTGAACTACAGGAATATACAAGCTGTTAATGGACATCTTTCTTCCCCCCACACCATATCTCCAACAATACACTAAAACCCACCTCAACTGGTACGTGATGACTCCATTGTTATGTTGGGACACATGTCCTATTGGTTGATAATTATTTAAATCTTTTTCTATGCATGTGCTATGTTGAAATACTCCAACATTGGTGGCATGGTGCCATCAATGTACCTTCACACTATTGTTATTACCACTGTGGTCCCATATATGCATGTGATCCATTTGCTATGTAACTGTTCCATATCTGGTGTCTGGGTTAATGGGAATATCTATGCATGCTGTTATACCTAACCCTGGAATGTGTTGACTATTACTAACCCACATATGTTGATGCACCATAAACACCATAGCACGTATGGGAATGTGGGTCCCAGCGGAGCCACCTGTCCCAGCTCAGCTGGCCATGGCACTGGGCACCAGCACATCTGGGGCCCAACCCAGGACCTCCTTGTCCATAGGTCCTGCAGCACCTTAGTGTGGAACCACCTCAGGGGATGGGGCTCACCCCCTCCCCCGTGAGCAGCCACAGACAGGAAGCTGTCACCCGTCACCAGGTCTGGGTCATGGTGCATAAGAGAGCTCAATCAGCAGTTTGGAGATCTTCTACACAAGCTCGAGGGGCACGTGTTGCAACTAGAGGGTCGGCCTGCCTCTCTGACTTAACCCCCAGCACAGCCACCTTCGGGGCTGTGAAGGTGCAGTGGTGACTGCCCATGGGTGGGGATCTCAGTCCTACTGTTTCCTCTAGGGGACTCATGGGCTTATGATTTCCCAACGACCCTCCACATCAAGGTGTTTACCCCCACATGTGTTATATACCGCCCCTGTATTCATCTTGTTTGTCTTGTCTGTTAACCTACTCAACCTACCTCCCCAAATACACCTACTATCCCTCCCCAACATCCCAATCTCACCTGAAAAAATAAAAAAAAGGGCAATCTGTTCCCAAAAAACAATCTCGCCCCATACATAGCTGTCCATTTCACAAACGTGTCCACTGTACACATGTAATCTGGTCTAATTGGCATCACAACATATTATTGTTATCCTCACCCCTCTCTCAGGGGGTTTGAGTGTCCACACCTACCTCCAAATTTAGTGTATATGCACAGCTGTTGCTGTAGAAGAAATGGGCAGCTATGGACCTTCCCTACACCTTCCTGCACATCCCTAACTATTTGCCCCACCGTTTTTCCCTCTTTGTGCCCCTTTTTCACCACTCTCCTCTAAAGAAATTAGCACGGAGTAAGCGGGAGTAAGCACTTTTAAGCAGCAGTAAGCGGGTTTAAGCCTGTTTGCACAGGGTTAAGCAATGCCTACACAGGTTAAGCAATTTAGAAGCTAACTGAGTATAAGAAACTGTAACCAGAAGTTAGCAGTGTTTACCGCAGCGGAAACCCGAGGAAACCCACTTACAACTGCTTAAAAGTGCCTTAATTAATCTGTATCTGATGGCCCTTGTTCTGCCCAGCAGCAAAAAAAAAAAAAAACAGCCTTTCCAATGCTCACACCCAGGACCCTGCACACCATAGCCAAAGTGATTTACCACTAAGCCATGTCAGATACACATAACCCTGATGTTTTCACAAGCATATCATCCAGCCCAGTCATTCAACAGTACAGGAAATGAATTTCAACATGTAGATGTATGTGTGTGTAAATATACATACATACATATATATATATATATATATATATATATATATATATATATATATTAATATCTAAATAGATATAACATATCTATATATGTAGATATATATATATATATGTGTGTGTGTGTCTATATATATATATATATATATATATATATATATATATATATATATATATATATATATATATATATATATATATATATATATATATATATAAAACCATATATACATACATATATCTATAGATATATATGTCCACATCTATATGTCTATACACACATATATATATATATATATATATATATATATATATATATATATATATATATGCAGCCATTTATATATGCAAGCATAAATATATATCTATATACGTATATACAGACATACATCTATAGATATAAAAGGGAACATAACAAAAACATATATGCCCACATGCACCATTAATGAGGTTGAGGGGGCCCAAACAACATACGTCTTGTACATATAGATATTCCCCTCCACAGATAACATGTCTGTCCTGCAATACAATACCAGCTGTTGAAGATCTCATAACCAGGACCTGACACAACATGGGCACAAGATGTTAACAGTACTCCACCCCACCTGTATGATGTCATGCTGGTATCAGTAACATATCATGCAGTAGAATCTGGCTACCATAGGGAATGTACAATGTGGAAGCAATCAACATTCCTAGGATACATATACACAGACACATATATGCAGATACATATATATATATATATATATATATATATATATATATATATATATGTAACTACACATACACACAAATATATGTATAGGAAAATACATATGTAGAATGTGCGCACAATACAGAACATCCACTGTGCCTACAGATGCCACCTTACCAACTGGACAATGTATGAGCCACCCATACAAATGACAATTGTTGCCTGCAACATATACCCACTGAGAGGTCAAAGGATTTAACACCACACACAGGTTTGCATACATGGGAAAGCTTTATTTGTGTATTATTACACTTCTATATGCCATGTCATATAGCTGTTTAGACACTGACATACATATAAACAGAGTAATGCAACTGTGAAACTGTTATATTAATACTGTAGTCTGGAAAGGTTTACATATGTTGCTGTCCGGGCCGAGGCCTTCAAGTAGTACAATAGTAAAGACAGACTGAGCCACAGAATACCAATCAATCAACAGTAAGTAATGCAGATGTATAGTCAAGCAGCCTCTATCTACACTCTGTACACAATTCCTAGGGGGTAAAGATATCAGTTGACACAATGGGTTGTATCTGTTACATAAAAAGGCATAGCTGACACCATCACAATCAGACTGACAAACAGAACAGTCTGTATGGCAGGAAGCAGTAGGCCTGAATTTACCCAAGGTGAATTGTATGGTAATATACATCCAGATACCTTAAGGTAGCTTACCCCTGATACCCCCACATGTTGTAACAGCCTAGGTTAGTTGTGGTACATCCCCCCTGGACTGAATAATACAGGGCCATATACCACTGTTACATACACTGGCCTCTGGAGTGCATAAGGGCACACATGTATTGTGTAAATGAAGCCCACACATATTTGGACCCAACCACACAATATGTGTGGGGGACACAACAGCAGTGGACTGATGGCAGGAATGGCAGCATGACATACTCACAGCCCATTGCATAACAACCCCTAACAGCATGTCATATGTACAAAGCCTGGTATGTAGGTGGAGGACAGAGGCTGGAACACAGGCCCATATGTGTAAAACTGTTGTCATACACTAAGCAAGTCGCTGGTGTTACAGGATAGACTGCAACATACCTTTAGTCAGGAATATGAAGTTATAAACAGAAGTGGATGTAGCCATGTACTGATAGCACTCAACACACACACTGCCAGTGATATATCTGACACAAGACCTGTGTAGTGGACAGAAAAAACATAATAGGCACACCTCTGGCAATCAAGTGGATAGGCCCACAGTTGAGAGCTATGCAGACAGACTGCATTCCAAGTTAAACTAGTATGTACACACAAATCCTGTAACACTGGTGCTATGCAATGCATACAACAACACTACTCACACTCTGTCTGTAGTTCTGGACCCTCTTACAAATATGTAGCTGGCCTGAGTGTGCAGGTTCTCCTGTAAGAGGTATTGCTACCTGCTGTCTGTAACACTGCTGCCCACACACAGGAATGATGTCCTTCAATCAGGAAAGGTAAAGGGACCATGCCCACATAATGTAGGGATTTATAGTAGATGGTTGCCATGACAGTGGTAATTGGAAGTACTACACAGCATACTACATGCAGGTAGCAAGTGGAGGACACTGATTGGTGGAGAGGTCATCACCTGATCATGTACATCACCTACAAAATCCATGCTGCAATCTATGCAAAGCAGCTCATTCCATTACCGGAGAGAGACTGAGAGAGAGAGAGAGAGAGAGAGAGTGCATGTAAGGCGCAAACAAACAAAACAAAACAAAAACATCAAGCAAACCATCCAGAAGAGACTTCATTCCCAGAACAGGTATGTGAAGTATATATGCATGTAATTGACCGTAGTACTTGGTCCATAATAATGGGATAGATGATGTGAAATGATTTATATGTGCCTTCAGGTGTTGTTTTAATGATTTTCAGCTGAACAATTGCTAAGGACAATAGACTCCGTTCCAGTGGGTAGTGGGCCATACCCGTCAACCATGCAAAGCAGCACTGACTGATAAGATGTAAACCATCATAGTGTCTGTTTGTGTAATGGAAAGTATGTATATTACTGTGGCCAATAGCTAGTGGTGGAAGTAATGCCATAATGATGGAAACGTGAGTTCCACAGCCCACCTCTTGCAGGATAATCAGGTTAACCTGTATTCTAGCATGCAGGACTGCCATAGGTGTGTAATAGGGTTACCTGCAATCTGGCCCTACATATACCCCCCCTAATGTCAGACTGTGTCCATATGTGGCACCTGCCTGTGTTGTAGCAAGGCAGAACAGTGCAACTGTGCAAGAAAATTTTGTGAGATTGTGGACCTGATGTCTGAATTTACCCCACATATAGGTATGCATGTGTGTACATATATACAGATACCCATGTGTAGACATGTATATGAACACATATATACATCATATATATCTACACATATATATAGATATATACCTATATGCACATGTCTGAAAGCCGCGGTGGTACAGCGGTAGCGTTGTTGCCTGACAGCAAGAGGTTCTTCTGTTCGATTCTCGGCTAGAGTGCCTTCTGTGTGGAGTATGCATGCCCTCCCTGCGGTCGACTGGCCTCCAAAAGACATGTGTGAATGGGCGTGCCTTCGCTGAAGGTTGGGCGTCAGGCTGGCTACTTGGCACCATAAAAATCAACTGCCAGTCATTAGTGGACCAGAGTTCTGTTGTGGCGACCCCTAACCGGGAAAAGCTGAAAAGACAAACAACCTATATGCACATGTCTACATATATACAAACACACACCCAAATATATATGTATGTAAATACGTGTCCCCTATATTACCACCACATTGCTGCATGCTATGTGTGGGGAAACAGCACACATAGCAATACATACATATGTCTACAGCTGTCAGTGTGTGCAACATGGATGCATATGTCACATGTGAACCCATTGTTGGGACCACATTGTCCTTGTCTGTGAAGTATGGAATGGGAATATGGAGAAGTATAGCAGGTATCATTGTGGAGGTGGTCATGGTTGGTAGATAGAGAGGACAGCCTACAGGGTTGGTATGTGACACATGTGTTGAGTAAACACCCTGGATGGTGTGTGTGTAGTCTGTGATGCAGATGCCCCATGGGCCCCAATATGGACACAATATGAACATACCTCCCACCCACTGCTACTCACAACAGCAGTCCATGTCCCGAAGGTGCCTCACCTGGAGGCTGAACAGGAGGAGCATGTGGGCCCTGTGAATGTATACTGGGTGCCTCAAGGTGATGTAGCACATCCCACATGTGTCTGTGGAGCCCATTATGGAACAGACCCTGGACCTGACTTCAGGGGACAGGGACACATCTGTGTGTGCCCCCTGGGGGGACACACCATCCCCTGAGTTGGTTCCACCTGATGGTATTGCTGGACCAGTACATGAGGAGGCCCCAGGGTGGGTCACACATGTGATGTGGCCTGGTAACATGGGCAAATGAGTTTGGAGAGGTGGTTCTGCTGGCCAATAATACATATACATGCTATTGTGTAACTGTTATAGAACATATGTCAGTAGTAATAGTCTACACAATCCCAGAACATGTCCAACAGCATCCATAGATAACCCCAATAACACAGAATGTCAGATGTGCAGCAAACCCATAGCAAGCATGCCACAGGTATATATGAAGCCATTGTGGCCTTGACAATGGCATGTAGGTGAATAGTCTGTAACAGACCAGCAATGACAGTGTCCACACAGGGAACATGGCTACAAACACATTGCACAAGGTGTGGTACAGTACAATATCTTCCCCACTGGTAGGTATGGTGTAGCCATGCTTATTGAGTTGTGTGTACAGTTTGTTGTTGCTGATATGGTGGGAGGGTGACAGTGATGTGTATTAAGAACTGTGGTAACCTTGCTGCATGACTTGCTCACACCTGTGTCCATCTTTATGTCTTTCAGGCAAGATGTCCCATGGAAGGCTGTCAGCGTACTCAGCAGCTGAGCAGCTGAAAATGACATTCTGGTGAACAAACTCATACAGCACTTTGCAGTCTTGTTTGCCCAAGCTGCCCATGATCAGCAGGAGTGGACCACCCTGTGGAATGTCCTTGTCCACAGGGTCAATGATGTAGGACTTCACAACCACAATTATGAGCACGTGCAGCATCATTGTTCTGACCTGCTTTGCAATGCCCGTCAACGTGCTGCTGCAGTCTGGAGGCATCACCTCACCACAGGGGGGAGGTCATGCCATCCATCCCCCCTGACCCACGCATGCAGCACTACAGATGCATTGGGGAAGTACTACTCAACACCAGGGAGTGTATCCATATATTACAGTTGTCACATGATAGGCTGATTGAGCAGCATATCTGGCATGTACTGAGCAATACATACACATGACACACCAGTGCGTGATATAATGGAGTGAACATAGTAGCCCACACATATAGTTGCCATGCTCATGATATCCAGACATACACAGGGTGAACACTGAATGACAGCAGTGAGGCCATCTAAAACCACTATACACAGGTCAGGTAGGTAATGTAGTAACAGGTCTTGTGTTGTGAACACTTGTCTAAGCATTTAGAAGACTGATATGTTAATGAGTGGTATCAATGTGTGTATGTTACCAAGTGTGATGCAGGATGGGGAACACATGGAAATATGCATGGGACTGTAAAGTCACGGACAGGTAGGTATTAAGGTGGTGTGTGTGTGTGTGTGTGTGTGTGTGTGTGTGTGTGTGTGTGTGTGTGTGTGTGTGTGTGTGTGTACTGTTAGACAATGCTGTACAGGTTTTAAAGTCTGTGTATTGTTTTCCACTACAGGTGGCGAGGTGGGTCAGGGTCCCTCCTGCATGCAATCTGATGTTGGTGTCCATACATACACCGAAGATGATGATAGTACTGTTGAGGCACAGGTGGGGTTGTCAGGGGCTGAAACAGTGCCAACATTTGACATCCCCCTTTTAGCCACCACAATCCTGCACACAGTTTCAGTGCCTATGCATACCCCATCACCAGTGGCCATAGTGGAGGGACAGCTGGCGTTTGGTGGCAGTGCACAGGAAAGTGTGGTAACCATGCCTACTGTGTCTGGTTGCAGCAGGTTTAGCCAGATGTCCAGCAGGTCACCACATAGTCAGATGTCCCAGGGTGCTCATGGTATGGCCACTGGTCATCATTCCCCTGGCAGACATGATACAGCTGGTACCAGCAGGCACATGTTTTAGGCTGTCATGGCAGTGCAGGCATGTATAGAATGTTACACCAGACAAGGCTTGAGGCTGCAGAGGGCTGCTTTCACATCTGCAAGTGACAATGCCAGTGAACTGGCTTGTGTCATGTGTGCATTAACTGAGTTCATGGATAGATGGTCTGGTGAGATGATGACCCTCATCGACTGTGGTCTGTCCATGCCTGAACGCATTGTGGAAGTGCAGCGATGGCCGTGTGGATGTAGACCAGCAATGCCCACAGCTGGCAGTCAACGTGGATGTGCTAGGACACCAAGGGGCTTCTGTAGTGGCAGTACCAGCCCTGGCACTGTGGGGGGATGTTGTCCACACTACACCACAGCAGGCTATGAGCACATGGTCCTGGCCAGTCCCAGGAGGGACCTGGTTCCAACAAACATATGTCATCATCAGGTGACAGTAGCACATTGACACCTGCACCTGGACATGCCCATGGATCCCCTGGCAGGCACAGTCCATATGTCCATAGCCAGAGGCAGTGAACTGCACACCCTGACAGGTATGGTCTGCAGCTGTCCATAAACACCTGTGTAGGGCAGCCACATGGCAGAACTGTGTGCATGCATACTCACACACTATTCAAACACACCTAGGGTAACCCCATACCTACACACACCACATCACTGCCCCCAGTTCACGTCAGTACACCCCTCACCCACACACATGGTGTCAAATGTATGGCCCACCCTCAGCCTCTGGCAAACCAACATAACACCTTGTGCATATGATGATACCTGTGCAAATCCCTGTCATCCATACCATCAATGCAGGGACAGGCTAATATGGTTCTGATACACATGGTGACTGTACTACAGTGTACCACAGTATTGCAGTGTAACGTGTTGTAAGGAGTAAAGTGTAATGCATATATGTCAGGTAGTGTAGCCATCCAGCAATGATGCATTATAGCTGTTAGCAACACTGGTTAATTGTGGTCTCTATAATATTATCCATTTGTGTTGTAAGTGTACATGTGTCAGCACAAGGTTGGTCTGCAGTCATTTTCCACAACGGGGTATGGCACTGTGGTGACACCATGGCTGTGACATATCTGGTTTACAGTTGAGCATGTCACAGGTTTGTATAACAGTTATTGCCTGTGTCACATGGACAGGTGACCCGCTGGGGCATGTATAATTTGCAACCTGATGTAGACCCATCCACATACACACACACCCTTACTAGGCAACACTGGGACTAGACCCCTACTTAGGTATGTAGTGATACTGAAGTGTGTGGCTTCCACTGCACACACCACACAGCGTTTAAGGTGAGGTGTGTTCCAGGTTATATGTTACATGCAGAACATCCCCAGACATGTACAGTATGTTAATGGGGGATGTGATGGGTGTATATGGACAATACATAGTGTGACATACCTCATATACACATTAACAGACACATAACAGACAGGCACACATCCAACACACCTGGGACTATCGCTGCTAACTAACTTGACCATGTGTCCAATGTGTTACAGGTAGGCTGCACACAGCACATGCATAACTGGCCTGGATTGTGGTATCAGTTACCTGTATGGTTGATGGTGATAGTGGTAACCATAACGTGGTACATGGGACATATACCGGGTGTACCTTGGTGTAATGACAGTGCACACAGCACCCACATCACCCAGTGGATATTGTACTCCCTGAAACCCATGATGACACTCTGACATACCCACCATCACACATTGGCCACTACTGTGATACAACCCATTGTAGATCCCAACAGTGGTACTAAAGGGATATGCATCTAATGCACATGCCACATGCATAGTAGGGTGTTGCATTGTCATGCCTCACCTATGGGCAGCAACAACACTATCTGTACTACTGTGTGGCAATGGATATTGTAATAGGAGTATGTGGCCTCAGAATGCTGTACCTTACAGATAAACAGACATGCACAACTAAACACACTTGCCAGGACACAGTAGGTATCCCATGCCTATCAACCCATTTGTACAACACTGTTGTGATGGTACTGCAAGGCTCGTCTAGCCGGTATCTAGAGGAGCTTAACAGGGTACATGTAACATCTCATACAGCAGCAGCCACGAATGGCTATGGCAATGGGTGTTGCAGTGGTTGTGAAGGCCCTCATGGTATTCCCACATATGGGTGTGCTAACACACAGACACTGCTATACTCAGTCATGCACATATACACATGTGTCTGTACTGGGGTGCATCACTGCAGGTGGTCATAGCTGTGTACCTAGCTAATGTCCAAAGAGAGATGGGTCGTGTAGGGGTTGTATGTACAGTGGTATCCTGCCACCTGCCATGTGGCAGAAGACAATCTATTGACAGACACTACTGTAGTGACTCTCAGGGTGAAAGTGACATGCATCAGCCATTCCTCCAGGTGCCTCCTGCACATGGCCACTGAGGGGATCAAGTTGACATGCATGCAACATGCATTGCAACACATGGTTAGTGTCTGTGATGGAGACCTGTACCCAAGCATGTTCTGTTGACTGTGGTGGTGTAATGGAGGTACCCGTGGCATGTGGTGTGTACAAGGTGTTATCTCCAATATGTGCCAGTTCCTACACAGCTGGGCAGACACGTCAGTGTCAATCAAACTTATGACGCCTGTACATATCCCAGCTGGATACCTGCCATCTGCACATCTGTACAGGGACTGACAGTCATCAGCTTAGCAAGTAGCTATGCAGTAGGATGAATGTGTTGACAGACAGACATTTGGTAACAATATGCATGCCATACCTACATGTCATCGGCCCTCACTATCATGTGCAGTACAGACGCTAGTCTACAGTTACATTCCACATGTCGGATCGTTACCCAGTAGGGATTATATAGTGTGACACAGCTCACACACCAGGGATACAACAGGGAGTTCTCAGAGTCCAGCTATGCTTGCAAGTGTGGCTGTTGTCAGTACTACATTTAGCCCTCTACTCTTGCTTGGGTAGGCACTGTCAACAATAGTACTGCCATGATACACTACATGCTAGTGTGACAGCATGTACCTTGAGCTACTACCCCTGTATGTAACACAGTCACATGGATAATAGTGCTGTACAGGCCTCATATATGTCTGTGTCCCACACATGACACTCACACCCCTTGCTACTGTAATGACAGCACATAGGCGCATGTATTGTACATGGCATTATATACACTTATTACAGATGTCATTACTCTGCTATGTTATCAGACTGGGTGGTGTGAACTGTTTACCAGGGCTAAGCAATGCATAGCAGGTACCAACATTGCTACAATATAACAGCTAAGCTGATTTGTGCACTGGGAAGTGAAGCCTACACTGTGTAAGCTCCCAAACATATACCCATAGATTAGCACCACTTAGCTTCGCACAAACCCATGCAAAGGAGCTTAAAGCTGCTCAAAACTGCCTTAACCACTCTATCTCTGACAGCCCTTGTTCTGCCCAGCAACAAAATGAACAGCCCTTGTAGGTTTTGAACCCAGGACCCGGTACGCTAAAGTCACAACACTTAACCACTACGACATGAAGACTGTGAAGACAGCTGTTGCTTTTCCAATATATCAATCAATACACATATTAATTAGTATTGAACAATTGCCTTTACTTCCACAGTTGTGTAGTACTTATTAATGTGACTGTTGCATCACATATGTTGTTTTATCATAATGTACACATTGCAGATACATACAGTGAGATACATTTGGGACTGTATACACAACTGTGAGGCTTACACATGACAGAAATATGGATATATACATATAATTGGTTGATATATGTCCACATGTACATATACATGTGTACTCATACATATGTCTGTACACACATCTGTATAGTGCAACATATATATGGCTATGTGTACATCTCTTTGTATGTACACACACACATATATATATATATATATATATATATATATATATATATATATATATATATATATATATATATATATATATATATATATATAATATATTATCAATATATATATATATATATATATATATATATATATATATATATATGCACATCCTATGTGTACAGATATGCCTATTTATGTAGCTATATATGTAGATATCTATAACTATATGTGCATACATATCTATTCTGATATACCTATTACTGTCAATATATATGTAGATATCCATAAGTATATGTGCATATTTATCTCTATCTGTATATGTGTACACATATATTGCTGTGTATATGTATATATTTGAGTGTTTATATGTATATATATATATATATATATATATATATATATATATATATACATATACAGATCTATCAATGTATGTTGATATGTATATGTGTATATATCTATATAGATATATGGATACGTATTTATACATATATGTTCACCATATGTCCTGAACATGGAGTGGGGCCCTACCTCAGCCCCAATAGTCCCAACCTCTTAGTGAACTGGGATGTAAGGTATGTATTGCAGGTATATATGTTGACTATTGCTACTGTGATAGGGGTTGTCTTCACAGACATGTGTGTGGGAGGTGACATCTGCTTTTAACATGTGCGCCATTGGCCATGCACAGACATCCTAAGGACATCATAGTACAGTACCACTGCTAGCACAGTAATGATCCTTTGGTCTACAGCAGAGATATGGCCAATAAATGTGGACAGTCTGGCACACTCTGGTCAGTCCAGAGGTATACACAGAACCTCTTAGTGCAAGACATGTGGACCAAGCCTGACAATGTGGATGTTAACGGCCATGTCACATCTGCTTTTAACATGTGAGCCATTGGCCACACACAGACATCCTAAGGACATCATAGTAGAGTACCACAGAAACAATGTAATTGGCCAGCATTAAAATCTCTCCCTCTAAATGAAGCAGTAGAATACTTCATTTCCACATTCTTAACCATCCTGGACCACCACGCACCAACTCGCTCTATTAGAACCAAAGCTAAACCAGCCCCTTGGCTCTCTAACAATACTAGGCAAAAAATCCTTCTCAGAAATAAATCCTGGGCAAAATGGCGTACTACTAAGAATCTGACAGACCGCCAAATCTTTAGAGAACATAGAAATATTACAAAAAAAGCCATCCTGTTAGTCAAAAAGAACTTTTATCTCCAATTACAGCAAACCTCCCACAAGGAACCTAGAAAATTTTGGACTAGTATTAACAATCTTCTATTCCCAGGCCAATCTATCACACCCAACCCACAAGGCTCAAACCCTGAGAATCCTACACAAACAGCTAATGTTTTCTTCACAGATGCCATCCAAACTCTTGCTAGCCACCTATCTCCTGATACCTCAAATCTGCCTACTTCTTCTACAAACCCACCCCCATTATTTCATTTACAATCAGTGTCTACTTCCTTTATTTCCTCCCTTCTCCAAAAATTAAAACCTACCACCCCCTCAGCTGACAAACTCCCAGCAGAATTCCTGCAAAAAGGAGCTAAAGCCATTGCCTATCCCATTTCCATTCTGATAAATAGATCCATAAATGAAGGAACTATCTCATCTATCTGGAAAATTTCTCTTATCATCCCACTACATAAAGGGGGGAACTCCAATGACTTTTCTAACTTTCGCCCTATAGCTCTACTATGCCCTATTGCAAAAATTATGGAAAAGTGCATCCATAAACAACTCAACATGGATTCAGACCCTTTCACAGTACCACCACTGCCCTGCTATCCTTCACAAACTGGATCAACAATAACCACAACAAAAATATTCTTTCATCTACAGTCTTCATTGACTTATCTAAAGCTTTTGACATGGTTAATCACCAACTACTTCTACGCATACTGAATTCTCGCTCACTTGATCCTCTATCTATGAACTGGTTCACATCTTACCTAGAAAACTGACAGCAGGCTGTACTCTGGCAAAATAAACTATCTAATCACCTTTCTATCTCCCTCGGGGGCCCACAGGGCTCCATATTAGGCCCACTCCTATTTTCTATTCATATCAATGACCTGCAATCAGCTATTCCATACTCCACCTGCATTCAATATGCAGATGACTCTACTATAATCTGTTCAGCCACTTCTCAAACTGAACTTCAGTCTCTTACCCAAAAAGCTTTCAACACTGTAGAACAATGGTTCTCACACAGCTGCCTCCTCCTAAACCCCAAGAAAACTAAACTGTTACTCTTCACACCAACCCGAAAGTCCACCTCTTTATATTTCACTCTCACTTCCAACAACAGTACTCTTATTTCTCCTGACCCAACCACTAAACTGTTAGGAATAACAATACACAACAATCTCACCTTTGATACTCACATAAACACCACAGTAAAATTAGTTAACAAAAAAACTAGGATCTCTTTATAGAATTAAACCCTATCTTACACCAGTAGCTAGGACCGCTATAGCCAGAACTCACCTAATCTCCACTCTACTCTATGCTTCTCCTATATACACCAATCTCTCTAAAAACAACCTCAACAAACTAGCAACATCCTATAATAATATTGCTAGATTTGCTACAGGCTCTCCTTTTAGAACCCATCACTGTTTGAATCTAAGACAACTAGACTAGCTAGAATTTCTTAACCAGCTCCAATTTCACCAGCTCACAATATCCAACAAGACCCTGTATCAACCCAGCAACACTCCAATACTCTCTAGCCTTATTACACCTTATAATAATCTCAATAATATACGCTCCTCAAACAAACTGCTGATCAATACTACCAAACCCAACAACTCAGCAGGTGACTCCTTGTTCTCTAACTCTGTTGGAAAAATATGGAATAAACTACCCTCTGAAATCACATCTCAGACTTCTCTCTCACTTTTTAAAAGGAATCTAAAACTATATCTCAATATACACTGGCTATGCTCCTGTACTAACCCTGTCTAACTCTTTTCCTATTCACTAATTCTCACCCTACATCCTTTATTATCTTCCATTTATGTTTCAATATACTATATTATTGCATATAAAATTTATGTATATATGTATATTGTACCTTCTCACAAAATCACTATGAGTATTATAATTTGTACTTTTTGTGTAAAAAAAAACACATTAATGTTTTTATGTAACAACTGCTGTTTTTATAATATCTGTCATAACTTCTATATTAACTTTGTATGATTTCTTGGAGCTTTTCTCCCCGGGCCTCTACTGAAAATGGACATGTATCCAGCTAGACTAGCCCGATCAACAAATGTAAAATAAAAAAAAAATTTAAAAAATGTAGACAAGTATATCACGTAAACACTGGTATACATTTGCCCCATATAGGTTATGCATTCACACACCCCTGTCTGTCCTGATACATACTAACTGCTGGCACAGAGGTGCCATGGCCACATACTACCCACTAGTTAGTGGCATACATCTGTCCAGCATCCCACTGCTTTGTCCGACATACATGACTGTTATGGTGGCCTGGCAGCAGTACATCTGGCAAGTATCTGGACATAACATCACACTGGGTAACTACACTAAGCACTGTGCAGGCTACAGGCAGACTGCCACAACACTGGCCTACATTTCTTATGGGGGAATACATATATACCTGCATATATAGCAGGCTCTAAAGGCATGTCACAGCACAGAGTAACAGGCACCTGTGTGAAAGTGCATAACCACAACCAATGTAAACAGAGCTACAGCCACATATGGTTGCTAGCATAATATTGCACTATATGGACCATCTGATCAACACCATTCTCATATGTGCCACTCACACACTAACCCTACATATACTGGGCCACTATACAATGTGGTCCAATGCCTGTCTGTGGTATGGGACATGTGTGTGTTTGGCCGTACAAACATGTAAGCTGATAGGGTAAGATACAGTGGAGCAGCATGTAACATCAGATAGAACAGGACCAAGAGCAGTGACATCTACCACAGTCTGTACACAGGCCAAGGTACATATTCACAATACACACACTGTCGACACTCACCATAAGTACACAGACTTCAGTGTTGTATACACAACCACAGAATGCCCAGGCTATGTCCTCAAAAATAACCCCTACTATACATAATGTGTCACAGTCTGATATCTCATTGGCTTGTTATCAGATATGATGTCAATAAATTATGGTGTACAGAACATATGCACCTCTTACTGCATGACATATGTACACAGTTGACAGAGTTGTGGCTGGAGGTAAAAACACAGGGCCAATACTGACATGTTGCTGTGATAACCTCATACAGTTACTGTTGTAACAGGCTTTGTTGTGACATGTGTTCTATGATGGATATGAAGTCAGTAACTCTCATGTCTGTCACCATGGACTGTCTGCAATCCTCATACTATGCTTCTGCAGTTCACAGATAGGTGGTCTGTGAGTAACACAAAAAACAAAAGGCACCACACACTGCCCAGTCTGCAGATGACCCTACAGATGGGGGTTTCCTCAGAAACATAGCCCTGTCATGACAGGTATTAAAACATGTAGACCAGCCATATCCACACACACCCTGTTAAACCAACATTACTCCAAATGCAGAATAGCAACACTTACATTCTGTAGTCATGTCAGGCACATCCCCCTCATGTGTGTTGGCCTGTTTCCACAGTCTATGTTATTAGAGGTAAATCCCCAATCCATCTGTGATGGTGTTTGCCAAACAACAGATCTGAGTAATGCTCACAGTGAATGAAAAGGCCAAACACCAACATGATATTCCTAGATATTGGAGTGTGTTTCCATGCAAATGTCTATGGGAATGTTACCACAGCTGTTCCACATGCAATCAGCTAGAGGAGGGCTGCAATTCATGCAGAGGCCATCAGCTGATCATGAGCATCACTTACAAAACACATGCTGCTACCTAAGCAAAGCAGGTGTACATCTCTGCATCCACCACAGAGAGAGTGAGAGAGGCAGACAGAGGCAAATATAGGTCAGGGAAGGGGTAGGAGAGTAAAACCTATGCATGTTTGTGTCACACACCTACCAATACAGAGTATCAAACCCCTGACTGACTATATATTACTATCACATGTCTATGCAGTTATTGGATGCACCACATAGCTTCCATGTTGAGAAGCTCACCAAACATATATGTGATGGTAAGTGACATCTGCAACAGTGATATGGTAGCGATATGGTAGGTGTAGTACATGTGCCTGTCCACATGAACAGGTGTCAGCGTCAACACAGCAACACTATCTCAGGGACCCACACACATTGACACACTGGCAGGGTCAGAAATACACCTCTTCACTAGTTAGTTTGCCACAATACAGTATTGTGCAGGTAGCACATGCACCACAGGGGTTATCCGGAGGTTATATGGGCCAATGGTATGTGGAGGTATATGACATCAGACAGCATGCTTCAGTATGCCAATAGGGGTTTTAGTGAGTGTGAATGTGGTCAAAAGCATCATACACCACACACACAGACACAGGGTGCCACTACTGACATGCATGGCTGCATTGCTTCGTGGGTGTGTAGTGGTTAACTGTGCCAGGAGGCTATACAAGGCTCAGTGATGGGTATACATTGGCATCAGCCCACATGACAATGGTCTGCAGTATGGCTCAGGGGTGTAGTGTCTTGATTGGCCCACACAGGTGGGTATTGTATTCACCATCCAGTCACTTGGGTAACTATTGTGTGTGGCCATTGCTGTGCATTGCTTGCCATGTATGTGTGCTTTATTATATGACATGGACGGTATCTGGGATGTGCACATGTCCCACATGCATGTACAGTGACATGTGGAACATTACCTGGGGTGTGTGGCCCATGTTATGTACACAGATTGTTATCATCAGGTGTGCTAGTCCTGGCCTCATGTAGTGGGAACAGGTAATGGACAGCAGATTGACCCTGCACCTACATTGATAGCATGATACAGGTATTCCCTGGTGTCAATGGTATCTGTCCATACAGGGCATGTGTTTAAGGCATGGCATGTCCTTTGTGGGTCACATTTGATGGCATCACAAGTGTTGCCGGTGTCCAGTGGGGAACATAGTGAAGGTGCACTGTCTGCATGTAAGTACAATAGGCACGTACATGCACTGTCTGCATGTAGGTGCCTATTGTACTGATGGACAGGGTGCCATGCCCTCTGTAGTCCACTGCAATCACACCATGGTTACTATCTGTGGGCAATATGCAGGGTACTACCACCATAGAGGTTGTTGCCTAGGCAAGTGTGTTTGTGTATGAGACATGAGTTGAGAGTGTTCTCTGGGTATTACAAGGGTTGCTAACTTTGTTCACCAGGCCCTGATGTCACATTTAGGGGTATGGATTGGCACCCCAGCCTCTCAGCTATTTCATATATTATGTATATATATATATATATATATATATATATATATATATATATATATATATATATATATATATATATATATATATATATATATAAAATATATATGTGTATGCATATGTATGTGTGTGTGTGTGTGTGTGTGTGTGTGTGTGTGTGTGCGCGCGCGCGTGTGTGTGTGTGTGTGTGTCTCTGCCTGTACAAATCAGACCATGTGGCTGCCATACACTGATGTTTTGTGGACATCTATGACCCATACATGGCATGATGTACAGTTCACCCTCTCGAGCCATGGACACAGGGAATGGACCTGCCACGGGTCTGACTGGCAACACCAGGCACAAGAGCTGAGGCAGCACTACTCCTCAATGTTGCCTGATGTCTGCTGGAACTGCGATCCTGTTGTGACTGGCCAGGACCACCATCAGTACTGTCAGTGTCACTGCCACTATGGGAGCATGATGTTGGATGGCCACATGGACCCCCGTCGGATTGTGGTGCTGAGCTATGTCTACACAGCTACCACCTCTCTCCTGCCAAACATTCAGGCACAGATGTTCCATGGCTGATGAGTGCCTCTATCACAACCAACCATCTAGCCATGATCTCATTGCCCTCACACCTAGCTACAACAAGATCATGGAGACAGACATGAGCACCAGGGAGAAGTTCTGCCACAACCCTGTGCAGTTGTCTGGTGTTACATTCATTATGTGCCTGCATCCATTACAGCCCAAAACATGCCCCTGGTAACTTCTGCATTGGCACTTGCTACATGTGCTGGACAGGCATCAATCCTCCTTCAAACACCCCTGCCCATCTGCCTGTGTGTGACCTCGCCAGCAATCTGGCTATAGCTAGTGGCTGCATGCTCACTTTACAAAGTCTCCACACTTGCATGTCCTGTGCATGCACCCAGCTGTCCTTCACTTGTGGCCAGTGGTAATGGGGAGTGTGTGGCCATTGTGACTGTGTGTGGGTATGTGTTTGACAAAGGTCCACACATAAGCATCTAGCTTCTTGGACTATTAACAGTCCACATACATGTTCCCCTAACATAGTTGTATGTTTGATATTTGCATGGTACAGATTATAGGTCACAATACAGGTTGCATGGCTTTGGTCTTGTATATTGTGCTCACATTTTCATATCTCACAAATACCTGACATTGTGACATGTGTATACACCTTTTATATGCACTGTATCACAGTACTGTATACAACATGTCCCTACTATTGGCACTCTATCCCCACATTTTGGCAATAATTATCCACAAGTCTTGCAATAACAGGTTGTGAGTTATGAGACTGGTATGTGACATTTCATGCAAACAGACCCCTGTGATAGTTTGCAGTGAACCCCACCACAGGTGATCTTGCAGATACATGCAATTTGATGACTATAACAGTTCAGTGCATGGCCACATGCATGACCTTAAAATGCCTGGGGTACTTGTAAGCCACAACAGGAGGATGTCATACTTAACGTTCTCAGGCTGCTGTACCTTGTGTTGATAGGAGGTACCTAGGTAATGTGAAGTAGAGGCTTTGTCAGCAGCTTCACAACAGACACTAGTCCAGGTGCAATGCTACATGTCTGCACAGGTACAGTATACACTATGATATTACATTATTTGCTAATTTTCACCTGAAATGGGCACATGTGTGCATTACTGAACCCCACCCAATACTCTATTTTGCAATGACATATGCATCTTCAGACTGTTAGTACAGAGTTGGAATGTAACCTTAGTACACTGATGTGGAGCTTTGCCTTACCTGGACTCTCCTCGCCAGTTTCATGGGGGCAACTCACCTCCATGACAGTGGTTTATGAGACATGATAGTGGTATTTTTAACTGAATTGTTTACTGTAATCTTGGAAAGTGAGAGTATGAGTGAGATGCTGGTGAATATGTATGGGTACTGCTAATCTGAACAAGGGTGGTCTGCAGAGGTGTAGTAACAAGTGAGGGATAACATTGCTTGCTCACAGATGAGGTAATGGTAAAGGGTGGTGGCAGCTAGGTTGAGAACATGTTGATGATTGATGAACTGCAGTATGGTTTCATGCCAGGTAAGGGCAGTACAGATGCAAACTCCTTATACTGTATACACTTCCACATTGGTGTCTGTTTTTCAGTGCTGTTACATCCCTGGAGTGCCTGGTATATTTCCAGTTACATGTGTATTCCCCTCATAGCCAGATTGCTTTTTTGTTGTGTCAGTCTGCCTGTAGTTCAGATATTGCTTGTTGACATGGCTAGCAGCTCAGTGTATTTTACCTAATTTGATGTTATGTCCAGATATTTGGAAGATGTAAGTATTGCCTGGCCCCCATAAGAGTTGTGTATTTCTGACACGTCAGTGGGAGGACATGACTAACTACTGGTAGGTCAATGGGCTTTTGACTTGTTCTATTCCACTCAATAGATGTTGGAACAGACAGGAGGGTGTTACTGCATCATATGTTTCAGCTCAATTACGCCAGTATTTCCGTAATGTCCACATTTTCATGCCTCCCACCTCGTTTTTCAGGGTCTATATTACGTGATAGAATGCTAAGGTGATGGAACACCTTAACATCGACCACTTGATATCGAAAGCAAAAAAACAGCAAATGGCCAATTTAATGCAGGGAAAGGTTTCCCTTGGCCGTTCTCTGGATTTTGCCATTTCTCCACTGTGGAGCAGTTTCAGAGTTGGTATATTTAGTTAGGGGTGTGTGGGGAGCTCCCCACTTAGTTTGGCTGTAAATTTAAATTTTTTTTAGTGGCCGACAGTAATGTTTCCCAACAGGGTTCGGTGTTTTGTGATTCGATATTACTTGGTCGATGTTAAGGTGTTCGATCACCTTAGCATTCGATCACGTAATATAGACCCCTTTTTCAGGCTTGGTTATGCTTTTTTGAACTAAGCTGTTCTGAGGATACCTGTCAACCATCTAGATTGTTCCAGACTGTCCACATTTATTGCCATTATTTGTGGTCTGTTGCACAGTATACTTGTTTTCCTTCCTGTTGTAAAACAATGTGATCATGTGGGGATTTTGTCAGTATATGATGACATACATTACAGTTTCAAAACTGACATCCTTCTGAATATGTATGCTGACACACACCCTGTTCCTGTAGCAACATTCTACATTTATACATGTAGGACATACATTGTGTCCCTAGTGTTGGTCCATCCCCCCCCTCCCATTTGCAGCCTTTGTCCAGATCTGTTGCACTTAGGGATGGAGAGGTATGCTTTTGGGTATGACTCCAGTACATCTTATGCACAAATATCAAGCTGTCTCTCTCTCTCTCTCTCTCTATATATATATATATATATATATGTGTATGTATATATATATATATATATATATATATATATATATATATATATATATATATATATATATATATATAATATATATACACTTTGTATATATAGATATATATATATATATATATATATATATATATATAAATAAATATGTGTGTGTGTGTGTGTGTGTGTGTGTGTGTGTGTGTGTGTGTGTGTGTGTGTGTGTGGTTCTCCTTCATATGATCGAATTTCTCTAAACTCAAAACTCATAAGCCCGAAGACAGAATCTCAAGTTTAAAGAAACTCAAAAATATGAAGGGGACATAAAAAAAATTTACACCTTTCTAATGTTTTTGCAGGGGGGCTTCACCCCCCCTGCACCCCCACACCCCCTACTTAAATATTCCTAGTCTGAGATCGCAGTACAGCAAAGGAAAGGGAAATTTCCCGTTCCGTGCTATATGCGTAAGCACAAAATGGAAGACTTTCCAGTTCTCCACTATACTGTGGTCACGTAGCATGTGGATTTAACCTGCAAGGGTGCAGGGGGACCCGGCCCCCTGCAGAAAGGTAAGTGAACCCTTTTTTCTCTAACCCTAAACTTCCCATTCACAATTTCGAGTGAATGGAAGTTTGAGATTTTCCTCTCAAGCTTATGCATTTCGAGCTTCCATTCATTCAATATTGTGAAGGGGAACCATATATATATATATATATACACGCATATGTATGCATGTATATGTATGTATGTATATATATATATGTATGTTGGTATGTCTATATCAGTATATATATATATATATATGTATATATAGATATCTCTATATATGCATATTTATGTCTATATATATATATATATATATATATGTGTGTGTGTGTGTGTGTGTGTGTGTGTGTGTGTGTGTGTGTGTGTGTGCACCTAGATATATATTTATCTATATGTATATATTATGTTAAGATATATTTATCTGTGTATATATATATATATATATATATATATATATATATATATATACATATATGTGCGATATGTGCGTGTGTGTATATATTTGGTTACATATATGACTACTGGTGTATCCATATTTTTTTATCAGCAGCAAAAGCTCCAACGTAAGGACAGCGATCCGTAAATAAAATAATCAGCACAGACAATCACGGATGGAACGCTGAGGCTTGCAAGGCAGTAAAAAACTGCCGTTACACAAGAAAACAGTTCAAAGCAGTTCAACCACGGCAGTGTGAGCTTCAAGAGCTTCAAATAAATCACAGATACAACTCAGATGAGATACCAATACTGGCAATATAGGTAACCATTAAAAATGCAGATGAGCTTCAAATCCAAGACCACATAAGCCACGAACTCTACAAAATAGATGTGAACGTTCTTTATTCAGTGAGCGCTTTCACAGGCGGGTTTCTTCAGACTGTACAGAGAACTAATTACAGCACAGTCTATATATACTTTAAAAGATCAGGTGATTAATTAAATCAATTAAAACACTGTATGGGACTAAAAACTAACATCACATACTAACTGGTGTATTATAAATATAATAGTGAAAATAATAAATAAAGAATATATAATAAAAAATATATACTGAGGCAACAGTATATACAAGGATATTTAAAAAGCATAAGTCTATATACTCCATATAAACATTTCATACCATCATGGACTTACACCAAATGTCCACTAGATGATGCTATCTTGCATAGAAAATACTGAATACATAAAAATGTTATAAGTAAATACGTGTATACTTAAACAAAATAGATATCAATGTTCCTAAATTTATTATGATAAAAAATTAACTAATAGTGACTAACACCAAAATTAAAACAGATGTTACGACCTATCTAAAGTCTAAAAATAGGGGATAATTCATTTCGCCACCTTCCTGAGCCTTCTCTTCTTGAGAAAAGGTTGAAGGCTAATTTTATCATTGAGCCCAGGAAAAAAGTCCGCCTTACATCTGATAATCCACTTGGTTTCCATTTCTAGGGTTAGGTTCTCTAGGTCACCACCTCTAGAATTAGGATCTACTGTCTGTATAACTAGAAAACTGAAGGTGTGTGCAGGACCTTTCGCTTTGTGATGTTTGGCTAAAGCGTTCTTATCATCACCAACCCTCATGCAATATACATATATACAATATATATTGGGAAAACCAACAGAACGCTGAGAGAAAGGATTAGGGAGCATGTATATTGCATGAGGGTTGGTGATGATAAGAACGCTTTAGCCAAACATCACAAAGCGAAAGGTCCTGCACACACCTTCAGTTTTCTAGTTATACAGACAGTAGATCCTAATTCTAGAGGTGGTGACCTAGAGAACCTAACCCTAGAAATGGAAACCAAGTGGATTATCAGATGTAAGGTGGACTTTTTTCCTGGGCTCAATGATAAAATTAGCCTTCAACCTTTTCTCAAGAAGAGAAGGCTCAGGAAGGTGGCGAAATGAATTATCCCCTATTTTTAGACTTTAGATAGGTCGTAACATCTGTTTTTAATTTTTGGTGTTAGTCACTATTAGTTAATTTTTTATCATAATAAATTTAGGAACATTGATATCTATTTTGTTTAAGTATACACGTATTTACTTATAACATTTTTTATGTATTCAGTATTTTCTATGCAAGATAGCATCATCTAGTGGACATTTGGTGTAAGTCCATGATGGTATGAAATGTTTATATGGAGTATATAGACTTATGCTTTTTAAATATCCTTGTATATACTGTTGCCTCAGTATATATTTTTTATTATATATTCTTTATTTATTATTTTCACTATTATATTTATAATACACCAGTTAGTATGTGATGTTAGTTTTTAGTCCTATACAGTGTTTTAATTGATTTAATTAATCACCTGATCTTTTAGAGTATATATAGACTGTGCTGTAATTAGTTCTCTGTACAGTCTGAAGAAACCCGCCTGGGGTGAAAGCGCTCACTGAATAAAGAACGTTCACATCTATTTTGTAGAGTTCGTGGCTTATGTGGTCTTGGATTTGAAGCTCATCTGCATTTTTAATGGTTACCTATATTGCCAGTATTGGTATCTCATCTGAGTTGTATCTGTGATTTATTTGAAGCTTCCTTTGAAGCTCACACTGCCGTGGTTGAACTGCTTTGAACTGTTTTCTTGTGTAACGGCATATTTTTTTATATCTGCACATATATTATATTTTATGCTATATATGTACATATTCTATATGTCTAAGCTTGTATGTACAGCTACATATATCTGATGTATACACTTTTCATTTGTATCTATCACCATACAAATCCATATTTGTATATTTATATATTATAAACATGACTGGTTCCACAATATTTGATACCTGTCTTCAATTATATATTTAAAAATAAAAAAGCACTCAGTAATGGAATTCAGATAGAGTAGTGGTACATTGCTCTGACTATAGTGTACAAGGTCCTTTGTTCAAGACTGAATATGGCTGATTGTTTTTTTTTTTTTACAGGCCAAAACAGTGGCTGTTGGTGATAGGGTGATTAAAGCAGTTTTAAGCAGTTGTAAGCGGGTTTGCGTGGGTTTGCGCCGAGCTAAGCACTGCTAAAATACTGTTAAAGCAATACTTGCTTAATCTGTGTAGGCTTAGTTTAGCACCGTGCAAACATGCGCAAAACTGCTTACTGCTGCTTAAAACAGCTTACTCCCACTTAACCCCTTGCTAATTTCTTTAAAAGAAAAGAAAAAAGGGGTGATAGGAAAGTGGTGAAAAAGGGGGGATGCAGAGGGAAAGACAATAGGGAAAATAGCTAGGGATGTGCAGGACAGATGTAGGGAAGGTCCATAGCTGTCCAATTCTTCTACAGCAACAGCTGCGCATATATACTAAATTTAGAGGTATATTTGGACACTCAAACCCCTGAGAGAAAGGTGAGGACAACAATAATGTGTTGTGAAGCCAATTCGACAAGATAACATATGTCCTGTGGACACGTTTGCGAAATGGCCAGCTATATATGGAGCGAGATTGTTTTTGTCGAACAGATTGCCCTTTTTTTTTTTTTAAGGTAAGAGTGGTATGTTGGGAAAGGATAGTAGGTATATTTGGGGAGGTAAGTTGGGTAGGAAGACAGACAAGACAGCATACACGGGTAGTATATCACACATCTGGGTGGGTAAACACCTTGGATGGGGAGAGGTGTTTGGAAATCAGAAGCCTATGAGCCCCCAAATGGAAACAGTGGGACTGAGGTCACCACTCATGTGCAGTCACCACTGCACCTTCACAGCCCTGAAGGTGGTTGTGCTGGGGGCTGAGCAGGAGAGGCAGGCTGACCTCTCATTGCACCATGCAGTCCTCAATCTGGTGTAGCAGATCTCCAAACTCCTTTCAGAGCTCGCTATGCACCAATTCCCAGACCTGGCTTCGGGTGACGGTATCCTGTCCGTGCCTGCTCCCAGGGGGTTGAGCCCCATCCCCTGAGGCAGTTCCACCCGAAGATGGTGCAGAACCAGTGGACAAGGAGGTCCCGGGGTGGTTCCCAGACATGCTGAGGGCCCGATGCCATGGCCAGATGAGGTGGGAGAGGTGGGTCAGATGGGACCGGCCTTCCCAAACTTGCTATGGTGTTGCAGTTTTAGAACATATGTGGGTTAGTAATAGTCAATACAGTCCAAGATTAGTTATGACAGCATGCATAGATATTCCCATTAACCCAAAACAGATTTGGAACAGTTGCATAGCAAACAGAACACATGCATATATGGAACCACAGTGGCCATTACTACAGCATGCAGGTTACACTGATAGCAACAGGCCACCAATGATAGTATTTCAACATGGAACATTAATAGAAACACATTTCAATATGTGTTAAACAATGGGACATATGTCCCAACAGCAGGTTTGGTGTAAAACATTGCCATTGATTGGTGTGTTTAGATTATTATTGCAGATATGGGGGGGTGCTGTCAATTAACAACATGTATATCCTTGCAGTACACACAACTTTAATGATCATTGCTCTCATCATTACTCTACAGGTATTATTACAATACCCTATGGCTTTGGTTTGGGCAGTGGTATGTTTGTACACAGTTATACTTCAACTGACTTATAGCTACACTCTACTCTTACCTGGTAGACCTATGGAGGGAATGTTTGTTAACACTACCTGACTGTTTCTGCACATATGCCCAGATTCCTAGTTAAAATTATGCACATATCTCTCAACGTCTTCATGCAAAACATCTGGGCAAAGCTTGACAAAATGGGGGTACAAATAGGGACATATTTTACATATTCCTCTTATAAACTTAAAAAGTTGCTAGAGTAACAGGCTTTGTTTTAATATATATTTTCTGAAGGATTTAAAGTCTGAAACTTAAATGTATGTCATTATTCAGCGACTTCAGTCCTGAGATCATCCCAGTGACTTGCCAGGAAAGAAGTGGAACAGGCCAAAAATATGATCTAAAAATCTGGACATTCTACAATAATCTGTACAGTTGAGAGGTATGATTATGCATATATCTTACTACTAATCCCGGGATTCGAACCATGGCTGTGTCTGCTAAAATAACAATTTGCATTTCATCAGAGTGAGTTTTGACAAACCACTGTGTTTTCATTCAGTGTTTTCTGTCTAAGTCTCTCTTGGTTGTACAATCTGCCCTTGTAATTACAACATTCTTATACAGACATTCCTAAACATATTTTTTATGTAGCACAGTGTGAGAAACGGTGGTTGACGCAATAATTCTATTCGGATATCAGATCTTGGTGAATGCAAAATGTGAGGCCATGCAATACCAGAGTAAACACAACTAGTCCAAGATTTAGAACTTTATTGCCACCCAGTAACAGTTATCTTACCTGACAGACCTGTGGGGGGGGGGGATGTTGGTTAACACTATCTGACTGTTTCTACACATATTCCCAAAATCGTAATTAAAATTATGCATACTGCTTACTACCACTCCCGGGATTCAAACCATGGCTGTGTCTGCTAAAAATACAATTTGCATTTTATCAGTGACTTATTGAGAAACTGCTGTTTCTTCTTTTAGTGTTTTCTAAGTCTCTCTTGGTTGTACAATCTGACCTTGTAATTAGAACATTATTATACAGACATTCCTATACATATTTTTTATGTAGCACAGAGTGAGAAACAGTTGACACAAGAGTACTATTCGGACATCAGATCTTGGTGAATGCAACATATGAGGCCATACAATACCAGAGTAAACACAACCAGTCCTGGATTTAGAACTTTATTGTGAGGCAGTTACACTTTTATTTAAATATGACCTATATTGGACTATTGCTGTCATATTGTCTGGTTTATTCAGTACAAACCATACACATTTGTTTATAGTGCCAGGTGACATTTTACTCCTTTATATTTATTTTTTATGACTACTACAAGCAGGATTGTTACTCACCAACATCGTGATGCAGCCTTTGCAACCTGCTGGCATGGGCTTTCTGGTTCACAGCCTGCTCAGTTGGAGCTGTAATGAAATAGAGAAACATTAATGCATACCTATCCATCACATACACAGGCTGGACTTTGGTAAACAGTTATTGCTATGAATACTTACTCACGCTGGGACATCTCCTCTTTGTCTGGATTCCTGGACCCACTGTTCTAAGACCTCCGTCTTCCTTCGTTTCAAGTCGGCATAGTGGTGCTGGACCTGCTCACCAGTCTGAGAGATACCAGTGGCACTGGTGAGATCACAGGCGAGACTTTGCCAGGCTTCCGCTTTATATTGGGAGCCCTGGTACTTTTCCTGCAGCCTCATGTCATGCTTTTTTACCAGTAGTCCTACCATGATCTTGGACTCCTGTATGCCCCAGCACTGTGCCCGAAAGCACATGCCCTTTCCAACACCTGCAATACTGCCGACAGTGGAGAGCTACAACCAGTTATGAGCTGTATTCCTGCCTGTGCGGTTTAAATATTGCCAATTTCCTACCCTTTGCCATGACTGAACAGTTATGAAAATGCTGAGCTAAGCTAACCTATGGGCAAACCTGCTTAACTAAGGTTGGCAGTGCTTAAAGGGGCAGGTTCAGCATTGCTTACCAATGGGCAAATTGACTTAGCTGGGCTAGTCATTACTCAGTATTCATATGTACACAATCTTACACTTGGTCAGCATAGCTGTGCAATGCTTAGCATTGCTTATGATTTATTATATTGGTCTACCACCTGTATGTTATTGATTCATCATTCATTACATAATATAGATGTTTTTACCTTCCCTGACATCCCCCAATGTGCTGTACTTAATTTATTCTTGTGTGACTATACTGTATGGGGCACTTGTGTTTATATGGGGGTTTCACTACTTTATTACACTGACACCTCACATCTGGGCCTAATACACAACTCTGGTTGAGAAAAATAAGTTACTTCTTACATAAATATAGAAAAAAATTAATTTAGTGATGTTTACACATATAAATGGCTGTGGTGAGACTCAAACCTTGCATGACTACATGCAAAGCATACAATCTAACCACTACACTATTGCACTTATACTTGTGCAGATGTCTAGTGCTTTTTAACTTATCCTGCCTTTTCAGCTGAGCTAAGCATAGCCAAACAACGGGCACACCCCGGGCAGCTACACTTAAACTTTATTGCATATGTAAAAAAAATAATAATTTATTTGTTGTGTTTTTTAATTTGTACCTTTCAGAATATCCATACTAATGCTGAACCTGTTATTTTATCAACTTTCTGGCTTTGTATGGATGATTGTCCTTTATGGCTTTGTCTAGATTCCTTACTCTGACGGTTTGGGAGGTGTGTGCTGTGTGCTTATGCTAAACCTGTTATTCTATCAAGTTTATGGCTTTATAGGGATGATTGTCCCTTAGGGCTTTGTCCAGATTTCTTACCCTGACAGGTTGGGGATGTTACAAGCATTCTTACTCATTTTAAATTGCCAAATGGCAATTCTACAGTGCAGGGGAGGTGTGTATTGTGAGAGCTCTGCTCTCAGACACACCCACTGCACTCATACACAGAACCATGTCCATTTTAGAGTACAGCAGTGCGCCTCCATGAATATGCATGGCATGCTGCCATGCTGTATGGGAACAGTCCCTTCCATGCAGGAATAAGCTATTCCTGCACGGAAGCTTGCTGAATCCCAGGGGAGGAATAATGAATTTTTGCCTGTTTTAGCTAGGATCTTTGAAAGATTCATTACATTTATTCAAGGTTAAACCTGAAATATGTAGAATAGAGTTTATAATAATATAATTTGCAGTCTTTAGCATTATTGGTACATTTAAACAGTTATGTTACTGTTGCCTGGTTGTGAGGTAATAATTTTGTTTATTTCTACACATATGTTTACTAGTAAGATTATCACACTTGCTTCCAATCAACACTCTCTACTGCTCCAAGAGTTTGTTTAGTATTGCATTCAAATGTTTTGCTCTTACTGAGTTGTAGCCAGTGCTATATTTTTTCTTGTTTTGCTTTATCCAGTCTTTGAATACATGTATTGACCATTTGGTTTGTTTTTATATGTTTATTCCATATTTTTGTAAAAAATAATGTTGTACTAGATTGTATAGTCATAATATCTGTTTCAGTACTACTTTCTTCTTTTGTTGCACTTATTTCAGTTACTACTGCTTTTTCTGTTACAATATCTTGGATATTGGCAGTATGTTGAGCAGGTGTGGATGCATAATCATCAAAGTTGCTTCAGCTTTGATAAGCTACTTATTGAAAGCTGTCTCACGTGGAGTAACTTCCAATGTTAAAATATATTTTCATTTTCTTATTTAGTTATTATATTTCATTTGCAAGCTACTTGCTTTGAATCTTAAGTAGTTACAACTCCCTAGGCAAACTGTTATCATTTTTATTACCTCCAGCTATAAAGTATTTTTTAAATAGGCCATAGTTAACTCTATGAAACTCTTAACATTTAATGGCAAAATAAAGAAAACCACATTGCAGTTTTTTAAAAATGACAAAAATGCATACCTTCCATAGGAAGGTTGTACCCCAACAACCATAGACCTCTAAATATACTAAGTGAGATTGCACAGTCTTGTCAGAAGGAAAAAGATCCTTAACCCCACAGTTCTGTAATTTTACTGTTAACATTGTCAAGACTACATGGGAAGTGATTGCACCCAATTAACTACACCTTTTTGAATGTAACCCAGTTGGATGAAATCCATAAATCACCCAAATATTAATTGTTTGTGACTTCAATGATGGCATATATCTTTTTGTATTTTAATTTCATTTTAATTTAAAGATTTAAGTTTATTGCATGTGAATTGATTGAAATTGATTTTGTGTGTGTGTGTGTGTGTGTGTGTGTGTGTGTGTGTGTGTGTGTGTGTGTGTGTGTGTGTGTGTGTGTGTGTGTGTGTGTGTGTGTGTGTGTGTGTGTGTGTGTTTGAATGCGTTTATGACTGTTTGAGAATGTATGAGGGATAATTATCACTAGAGGTAACACCAAGCAACTGAGACATGCATATTAGCTGATAAAGAGTTCTGTCCTCGTTGTAATTTGTCTGTGAATTGCATTTTCCTTGACTGCAGAAACAATTACTTTTAGATGCAGCAGTTTCCACAAGTATAGTGTGGTCTTTCTAAATCCTGCCGAAAGTCCCTTATGGCCAAGGCTGTAAGCCATATAAGTGTAGCATGAAAAAGGGATCTGTGACAGCTTGGACACTGAAGGAACAAATCCACAGATGATGCATGTACTGTGATTTAATGGCACTAAAATTGTGCTCTTCTTATCAGCTGTATCATTGAAAAATGACAAGTACTAAATACACAGTTAGACTTAGTAGCATATTTGACCAACATTAAGCTGTTTGCTGAAGTGATATGCAAAAGCAACATACACATAAATCAAACAAGTACAGTATTGGAGACACTTAAAACTGTTCCTAACAATGCAGATTGCAAAAGTGTAAATATAGATATTTGTGCTAAGTGGATAAGAGGTGTTCACCCCTCTACAAAAATAGCATTGTCAGTTTTTCATAGGTCAAACATGCTACTTCTCCAACTTCCACAGTGGCCATAAAATAAGAAATATACAATGAAGATGGACCCTATAAAAAGTAAATACACATTAAAAAGTACAATGACACACTAAACTGAAGTTCCATCTATGAGAGTTGGTGGTAGCAAAGGTAGATGTATAATATCCCACGACATTTTCAAAAAATATAGGGAAAGTTACCCAGCATCCTGGTTAAATATCCTCTATAAAGTTTGAATACCACCTTCCCTGAAAATAGGCCATTGGCCTAGTGGGACTAACCCAGTCAACAAAGTGTAAACAAATAAGATAAAAATACATTAATGTAGGTACAGCTTGAACTGTTATTTAAAGTGTTAGCAACTAAAGCAATGCTAGATAGTATACACACACACACACACACACACACACACACACACACACACACACACACACACACACACACACACACACACATGCACATGCTCCAAACACTTTGAAAATGCACAGTCTATCATTTTGGGACAACTATGGACATCCATACATCCATGTGAATTGTTAAATTTTTCTCTACTCATTCCTTTTAAATAAGAAGTTAATAGAATTGAAATTGAAACATACATTAATTTTTTGTAGACAATGTAGGGAATATTGAATACAGTAACTGGAATTCTTTCCTTTTTGTTAACATGTGTAACTGTAGAACTATTAGACAACTTTGTTAACGTGATGCCTGAACTCTTCCAACCATCTAAAAGACTTCAGTTCTGGTATTGGGTTTCCTTAAAACAAGTCAGGCCTTGAAATCTGAGCAAACTCTATGAAACGACAGTCTTGTAACTGGTAAGTATGTAGGCACTTCTCCTGACAACAGAACCTAAAGAGATGGAAAACAGTTACAGATATGAAGCACCAGTCCTCTACATTACAAACCATCATTGTTCACCACCACTGTAGGGTTAACATTTATTTCCTCACTTCAAAAATGACAGTACTTTAAACTGCTACTAGGGTTACACTTTGCTGTTCCCTTTTGAATGAATAAAGTCTGAGTTTCAACAACAATGGATAGGCTGCACTTCAAATAATAAAAAAGCAGCCAGCCAAGAAAAAAAGTATTAATAATAGATGATTACTTAAACTTCACTCTGTAAAGCTCCATGGTGAAGACTAGGAAGATATCCTTACATGATTTGCTGAATAAAAGCTTCAACTTTACCATAATTTTACTCTCATTTCTCATGTTTCTGCCTACATATTTAACTTTAGATTAAATGTTACTGCCATTTCGGCTGGTCTGCTGCATTTTGTTTAAACAGCCAGTGTAAAGAAAAGGATGGTAAAAGGGAACCGTCTGAGGTAATTGCAGTAGATTACTGCACTTCAGAAAATGAATTATATTCCCCTTATCTTTACCAGTTCTTTGCTACTAATGACTTACCTTGCATTTTGTAATAGTATGTCTATAATAACCAATTTATTTGCTGCTCATGTCTCTGAACTAGTTCACCGTGGTGTACGTGTTTATAAAATACTTTTGAGTCAAGTACATCTCAGAAACTTGACTGCTCTGTAGCTGGTGTACATTACAGTTCAACTCAGACTAGGGATTACTTACAGAAATGCATGCCTGTTACTAGGAGCATAATATCAGTAGTCACTATAGTGGAGGCTTTTTTAGTCTTCACAATGCCTCAAGGTCAACAAAGAATAAGAAAGAATCGCATCACAACCTAAACATTTCTGCAGTGTCCTAAAAGACAAAGGATACAAAAAAAAAATCCAGCAACCCTAGTAAAAATGATCCCCGCTGGGCTGCATGACAAAACCTAAGCTGTTTTGTGATTGACATTCATTGACATTTAGAATTGTGTTCACAAAGAAGAGAAATCTCAAAATTGGGAACATCGTTTACAATAAAAATATTGAGTGAGAAAAAAAAGAAAAAAAAAATTTGTAGGGGCTACAAACTCAAAACTGTAAACATGTCTGTGAGTAGGGAAATCCCTGACATACTACAACCATGGTTTTTATTTACTTATTTTGGGTAGGGAAGCAATTGCACACTAATGATCAGGCATTATTGACTCAAAAGCAAGTCTAACCACCACCCCCCCCCCACACACACACACACTGTTGTTCATGAATTTACAAATTAATTAGTTTCTCCTTTTGCCCACTGCAACCACATAACACCAAAAAAACACTTAAAAACTTCAAGGTTACACAGAAAAAATACGCTACAATGATACAAAACAAATCACACTCTGTCCCTGTACCCATATTCTATTTTCAATGTCTGTCTGCTAAATTAATCACGGAACTTCTTAAGAACCTTGACACTAAAGCTAGCCCTAACAAATTTAGCACATGCCCTGCAGTCTTTGCCCTCCTTCACACAACTTGCCTCATTATGTAAACAACTAATGCATATCTTTTAACCTATCCTTAACAAATTCAAGCATCATACTGCAGTTCAAACCCTCCCTCATTATTGCTATTCCTAAAAGCCATTAATCTCCTTTCTAAAAGACTTTAGGCAATCTTAGTTTAATGTCCACGTCCTAACATATTTGAAAAAAAACACATAAACAACTGTTTGACCATATTAATACGTGTGGCCTCCGCACAGATTCACTGCATGACTTCAAGTTCAGGAGCACTCTTAACATCCTGACTACTATAGAAACAGTTATTGAAGAAACTGGCATAAAGCACAATAAACTCATTTGGCCAGTATTTATAGACTTGACAAGAGCCTTTGAATGTGCTAACTGCAGCCTGTTTCTAAGCAAATATCATACACTTAGATTTTTGTCAAAATACTCTAAGCATGGTTCCACAACTGCTTATGCAAAGAACATTTAATATGCTAGGAGAACAACAATAGTGGGTTTCTTTTCTGCAGCTGTTCCACTAGGATCTGTTATGAGTTTCCATATTTATTAATGACATTTGCTCCATAATTCATCATTATCAACACTCTCATTTCCTATTTTGCATGTGGCTGGGATGTTGTGTCACTTGTTACCACCTCTCATGATTCACTGTAATTCTCCCATTTTTTTTGACAGACTTGCTTGACTGTGCCAGATCTCCTGTTACACAATCCATCTATCTCTTGGCTGAATGTATTCATCTCTTCCAGCCTCCTTCGTGTCACTCCAAAATCTGATTTACCAAATCATCTCCTGATTTCCTACATATATGACGCAACCACCATAATCTCTTCTCCTTGACTTCTCCACAATTAGCACTATTTCAGTTTCCATTCTGATGTCTTTATTTCTTCATCTGTCTTCATTTTTCATCCGTGTTTCAACATATATCCTATGACTCATCTCGGATGTTTGAACTCCATTGCCTATAGTTTTCTCATATAGTTTGCCTTCACTGTTCAAGTTTCTGTGCCATATAGTAGCACTTATCACACCACTTTTTGTACACCTTACTTTTCCATTTTCCTGACATTTGAGGTTCAGCTTCTTTGGCATTCTTCTGTCATACACTAACTCAGACACTTTGGCTGCAGCAGTTCTTATTCTAGCTTTCACCTCCCTATTCATGCTTCCCCTCTCCATAGCTATATCTCCCAGATACCTAAACTGTTAACCTGTTCCACTCTTTTCCCTTCTATCTTAATTTTTACCTTCTTTTCTTGTCCACTCTTTTCTTTGCATCTTAATTTTAACTTCTTCTGACTTCCACCATTTGCTGTCATGGCCACTGTCTTTTCATGACTCAGTTTCATTCATGTGCTTTCAGTTCAGCATTCCAGTCCTCTATAATCCATTGAGATTCCTGTTCAGAGTCTGCTTGTAGTGCCATATCATCTCCATATAACAACTTTGTTAATCTGTCCCTTCTTACCTGTTTAATTGTCCATCACCAGCATAAAGAGGAATAGGCTTAGAGCTGAATCCCAGTGCATACTCACTCACACTAGAAAACTCTCTGTGAGTCCAAGCACAGTTTTTACTTATGTCACTAGGTCTTTATACATAGCTTGTATTAATTTGACCAATGTTTTCAAAACTTTGAACCATTGCAGGACTATCCAGCTCAGCTTTCATGGGACTTATTATGTGCTTTCTACAAGGCCAGTTAGACTTTTTCATCATTTCCGGTTTCCTTTTCACTCTCCATCTCACTTCAGACATTGGGTCAGTTGTAATGCACCATGAACTGAATCTGAACTACTCATATCCCATCTTGATTTCCACTGTTCTGTGTATTCATTTATCATTCACCATCCCCAGCATTTTTAAGTAAAGTGATGAGAGTCTGTTACATCTGTACTGCCTGTAGTTGTGACTACTCCCATTGTTCTGGTATTCTGGCTATAGAATGTTTATTTTACAGTCATTTGGAATATGCCTTTCTCGCCATATTGTAATGAGTAACCTCAGGAGCCACTTTTCCCCTACTGCACCAAACACCCAGATCATGTCTGCTGTGACTTCATCTAAGTCAGCTTTTCCTGACTTACATTTCACTAGTGCACCTTGTACTTTTCTAGGCTGACATCTTTTTCATTCAACATATGTTGTTCATATGGCAGTACAGCTTCTGAGAGGTTTTCTTCTTCAGAAGATTCTTGATGCACTTCTTCCATTTGCCTTTGATGCCATTTGGCCTGCTGAGTAGGCTGTTGCTGCCGTCCTTTATGAATGGTGTCTGCTGACTGTCTTCTTTAAATTTCTGTCACTGACGTACATCCTGATAGAACTTCTCTAAGCTGTGTGCTAAATCATTTTAGCAAAGCTGGTAGAGTTTGCTTGATACCTTGTTCTTTGCCATTGCAACTGCTCTCTTATCCTCTTTGTAAACCAACCACTCCTTCCTTTCTATCTCCCACTTCTTTCTGCTCTCCTTCTTCCTTTTGTAAAGTTCCTGGATGTTACGTTCCACCACCAGCTTTCCTTGTGTAACGTTTTCCCATGCCTAACTTGAAAACATAGCTGTTTTGTCATCTTCATGCATGCCGTTTAGTGATACTGCCATTTCTCTTCAGTGTCCCCTATTTCTTGTTATTTCTGAGGTGCTAGAGACTTCAGCATTTCCTTAAACTCCTCTGCTTTGACTCTGGTGAGCTTCCATGCCTTCAGTCAGGGGCAGCCCATGCTATTGGACTGCCGGACTGCAGCCCCCTCAACTGTAAATAAAGAAAAAATAAAGAAATAAAAATAAAAAAAAATTTTAAAAATCGCAGACTTTCGCGCATGTGCACTAGTCCGGACTGCTGCTGAGACAGTCTGGAGCATGCGCAGATTGTCTCAGCAGCAGTCCTGACTAGGAAACATGAAGAACGGAGCTCCCAGAAGTCTATGCAGTTTTAAACTGCACAGACTGTCCTGGAGCTCGCTGGGAAAACACGCCGGGGTCGGACTGCAACGTCAACAGTCTGGAATTTGCTGCAGTCTCGTCGGGCAGGGTCTGGATTGGAGTTTGCTGCAGTCTCATCGGGGGAAGTTCTCGCAATGGGCTGGGTCTGGATTTGCACAAGTTTTCGTAGCTTGCTCAGGATTTATGGTGGTTTGCTACAGGGATTTGGAAGATTTACTGCAGGGATGTGTGTGTGTGTGTGAATGCAGATTTTTGCCTCATATTTGATCTGATCTGTTCCTCATAATATCTGTGGTTTGTAAATGCTGCAATGCTTGATATTTGATGGTGCAGTGGTAGCATTGTTGCCTTACCGCTGCAGGTTATCAGGTTTGATTCTTGGCTTGGGTGCTGTCTTTGTGGGGTTTGTATATTCTCCCTGTTTGGGTGGGTTTGCTTTTGTGTCCTCCCATGTTACAAAGATATGTCTGCATTATTTCTTCCTGGGCCTCTGCTGAAAATTGTTTTTTTGTTCCAAGTCAGACTGTCCTGATTAACAAATGTTAAATAACATTGACAGGCATTTGAATTTCAGACTTCAGGTTTCTGAATGTTTAATTCCTTACATATTTGATGGTGCAGTGGTGGTATTGTTTCCTTACAGCTGCAGGTTTTCTGGTTTGATTCTTGGCTGGGGTGCTTTCTGTGTGGAGTCTACATCTTATCCCTGTGTTTGTGTGGATTTGCTCTGGTGTCCTGCCATTTTACAAAGACATGTGTCTACAGTATTTCAACCTGGGCCTCTGCTGAAAATTGTTTTTGTTCCATCAGAAGTAAAATTGACAGGCATTTGAATTTCAGACTTCATATTCTTCAGAAAATACATAGCAAAACAACTTTTTATTCTAGCAATAAATATATAGTAACACAACCTTTTATTATAGCAATTTTCTAAGTTTATAAGATGACAATTTGAAATTTGTCCTTATTTTTGGGACTGTATTACCCTGTTATTGGCTTTTCCAGGTTTTTTTGTGCTAAGGTTGACAGCTATGGCAAGAACTGAATTCACTGAATATGTTTGAGGGCTGTATTCCCTCATTACTGGGTTTGTCCAGGTGTTTTGTGCTAAGAGGTTGACAGCTATGGTGAGAACTGAATTCATTAAATGATAGCCATTTAAGTTTCAGTCTTCCTCTCTTTCACAAAGTAGCTGATTTGGCGTAGTGGTATGTTGCTCTGACTGTTTTGCACAGGGACCTTGGCAGTAAAATGTATGGTGGTAACACAGCATTTTTCTTTCACAAAGCAGGTGATTTGGCATAGTGGTATGTTGTTCTGACTCTTTTGCACAGGGATCTTGGCAGTAAAATGTATGTTGGTAACACAGCATTTTATTCTAGCAGCTTTCCAAGATTATACAAGCAATGTTTAATGTGTCCCTGTTTTTTGCCCTTTTGACCCACCCCAATACATTTGGCTTTTTCCATATTTCTTGTGCTGCGAAGTTGAGATGCAGTTGAGTATTGAGTAGATTTTACAAGGAGCTGAGAGCTGCTGGGGAAGAGAAGTTTAGTGCTGATTATGCTATGTCAGCTCACATTGCTAATAGCACAGCAGGCTGTGTACTTGCTTTTGATGCAGAAGGTTGTTGGTTCTACTCCCATAAGGGGTGAATGCTGCCGTACTGAAAGTTAAGATGCTAGCTATGAGCCTGTTATCAGTTTGCCATCCATTTCCTATTACAATATTACTAGCTTATTTTTAATGTAATTTAGGCAATTTATTCCTCAGGGGCATCAGGCACTTTATTTTTCGATGAAACCATGAAATATAAAGGTGATTGTTAGCAGCAACCTCTTCATTACAGATTTATTTAACGTGGAATTATTTAGATGACTTTTTTACTACTTCAGAGACTGTGCATATTTACTGATAATGGTGGACTGTAGAATTGTGCATATTTACTGATAATAGTGGACTGTAGAAGTTTGAGTAGACTTTTATGATGGAAATGTTCTGAATTGGGTAGTTTTGTCATTGGTGCATGCGTTTTGTTTCATTGTTTACTGGAAAAATGTTCAAAGCAATAGGAAGGTGTATCAAAGAGCACATGTATGTTTCATATGCAAGGGGCCTATGATTTGAAAACAGCCCAGAATTAATCTTTATCTGCCACGGGTAAAATGTATTTTCTTTGAATGTGGGTTTCAATGTTGTTTCAATGAATGTGAGTTTCAATGGCAGAGAAGTTTTAATGCCAAGTTTGTTTAGCAGATGTCTTAGTGTTTGTGCTGTAAAATTCAAAATAAAACTTTCAAATGAAGTACAAATCATCATAGAAGTAAATCAGTATGCACGTTAGTGTTTATGGTAAATGGAGTGAAATAGCCAAGTAATGGATCATTGGAATAGCTGCAGAGGGAGGCTCCATTTGACCATGGTTTTGTGAGGGGGAAGGGCGGCAAACTTAGGCAACCCCAGCTGAACCATACCTCCCAACTGTCCAGATTTTCAAAGAATGAATAGATTTTTTGCTTCTTATTTTTGGTTTGTTCCTCATAAAATTTGTGGTTTTCTGGCAAATCATTTAGGAATTAAGTCACTAAATAATGACACACTGAGTTTCAGACTTTATAACCTTCAGAAAAATGCATGCTAAAGTAAGACCTGTTCTATCAACTGTCTCAGTTTATACAAGAGCAATTTTTAGTACTGTTTATATGTTCCCCCAATATATTTGGCCTTGTCCAGATTTATTGCATTAACAGGTTGAGAGGTACATGCAAATAAATTGCTTTATAGAATTAGGCATATCCAAACCTCTCAACTGTCCCTGATTTTGGCTCAAAATGTTGCTCTTCCCCTAATGATCCCTCCGCAAAATAGCAACTTTGGAAGAAAACATGGTGGGTTTATAATTAAGAAATAACTGTAATAATCAGTTATAGGTTCATAGGTTCATACTAGGCTATCTGCCCGAGGGCATTTACAAGCCTAGCCCATAGTTTTGTGGCTTACGCCACCCCTTTAGTATGGGGAACTATACCCATTATTTTGCTGTGCCTCTGTTGAGCAGTGACACTGAGGTAATCCCTGGGGTATATCTGCGATCTCCCATCCATTGGTCAAGATTTCTCTTGAACAAGGCCAGTGAGGTGCTCTGCCTCACATATACCGGGATTTTATTCCACAGCATAGGGAGTCTTTGGGTGATGAATCTATCCCTCCAGCACATCCTATTAATAGCCGTGTCGAGGTTTAAGTCTCCCGCCCTTGTGGCTCTGACGGATCTAGATTTTCTGAGGTGAAGCATATTCATCAAATCTGGGTTTGACATGGCCTTGTATGTTAGGCAAAGGTCACCTCTGAGCATGCGGTAAGTGACTGAATAGAGCTGGAGTTCTTTCAGTCGGGCAGCATAGGACAGATGTTTGAGACCCTTTATCCTTTTGGTGAGGAACTTTTGTGGCCTCTCCAGCTGCTGCAAGTGTCGGGTCAGATACATTCCGAATGGGGCATTGTACTCAATCATTGGTCTGATGAGTGATGAGTATAGGGAGACTATGACCTCCCTTGATCTAGATGAGAATCCCTTCATGATAAGGTGGGCAATGTAGAAGGTCTTCCTAACTACTTTAGCTACATGGGTGTCGAATGACAGACTAATATCAACCTGGGTCCCCAGGTCCCTGATAACTTCTTCTGTGCTCAGTGGATTGCCATCTATTTGGTAGCTAGGGGTAACCTTGTTTTTCCCGAAGGGTATGACTATGCATTTTTTGGCATTTAACTTTAGGCCATGGCTCTGGCCCCAGTTATCCGTTTCTGTGAGACCCTTCTGAAGGATATCTGTGTCAGATGTGTTTTCTACTATGGCCCAGTTTGCAGTCATCTGCAAACTTTGTCAGCCATAACCCTCCTGTGTTTGCTTGTACTGGAAAAGTAGATGCCAAACAAGAGTGGGCCCAGGACTGAGCCCTGTGGTACACCACTTGTGACAGGCTTTGAGTCTGACATGGCGCCAGCAACTCTGACCCTGTGGGTTCTGTCACTCAGCCAGTTTGCAACCCATCTTGTGATGTATGGGTTAACATTTAAGCTGATGAGTTTTTCAATGATACCCGAGTGGGGTATTGTATCAAGGCCTTCACCAGATCGAGGTAGGCTGTATGGACTGCCTTTCCTCATCAATGGCTTTGGTGACTGTTTCGAAAAAGTCAACCAAGTTTAGAAGGCATGATCTGCCTTTGACAAAGCCAAACTGGGATGGATCCAAAGTCTGCAAATTCCCTATGTCTTTATTTATGAGGTCCATTATGATCCTCTCCATGGCTTTGCAGATAAGGCTTGTCAAGCTAATGGGCGGTAATTTCCAGGGTCGGTGGAGGCACCGCCTTTGTGAAGTGGGACCACAGTTGCAGTGCGCCACTCCTGGGTGCGTATCCAGAGGTAAGACTATGATTAAACAGCTGTCCTAGCTGTGGGTTTAATTCCTCATTGAGTTCATGGAGCACACAGCTGGGGACACCATCAGGTCCCATGGATGCTGTGTTTTTTGCTTTGGAGAGAGCAGTTCTCACTTGGGCGTTGGAGATGTTTGGGGGGCTGCAATCGCTTGGTATAAATATCTCTCCTTTTGGGGGGGAGGGGGGGGAAGTTTGCACTGAACCTGTCAGCCAGTATGTTGGCAATGTCTGTAGGATCAGTAATCTTCACATCATTTTGAACTAGTTCTGAGCATATCTGGGAGTTTCCTCCCAGGTTTCTAACATAGCTAAAGAAGGCCTTATGATTGTCTTTTGAGTCTTTAGCTATTTTTCTCTCAAAATTTGCTTTGGATGATTTTATGAGAGCTCTTAGTTTTTACTTATAGTGATCAAGGGTGTCTTACCTTTTAAGGATTTTGCTCTATCTTGTAGTAGCTTCCTCCTTTTGTTGTAGAGTTTGTTTATGGCTGGGGTCCACCAGACTGGACGCTTGCCTTTGGTACAAAGAGTCTTTGTTTTGCTTGGGATTGCCTTATCCATGCAGTCCTGCAGGTGCTGGTAGAAGGCATTTATAAGTGATTCAGCGGCTTGAGTACTGTTTTCCGCCGGCTCGGGGGCCTTAAAGGAGACCACACTAGTCTTTAGAAGTGTGAAGTCGGCTTTCGAGAAGTTCTTTACTGTGGTCTTTTTTATTTCAGGTGGGGGTGGGATGAGGACCTCCAGCGAGATTAGTTTGTGATCTGATCTCACCAGTGAGGGGTATACTACTTTTATTTCAGAAATGCATGTAGATTCTTTTATTTTGTCAGCTGCTCAAGTTAGCAGTACTAATATTAAAGTATCCCTTCTTTGACAGGTTCTCAGCTGTATTGTGTTGCTATTTCATATTTTTACATTACATTTTTGGTCCATTTTTCATAAAATTGTGTTTTTTTTGGCAAATTAGTCACAAATCATTAAGGACTGAAGTTAGAAAATAATGACAGACATTTGAGTTTCAGATTTCATACCATTCAAAAAATTCATACTAATGCAATGCCTCTATTATCTTTCTAAGTTTATAAGAGCAATATTTTAAAAATTGTCCTTATTTTTGGGCCTTTGTCCCATTTCTTTGTATGGCTTTGTCCAGATTTCTTGCTCTGAGGTTGAGAGGTATGACAAATGTGTCAGGGCCATTACAAGTCAGCCAGAGACATTTCAAACTGTGACATACTTGTTGCACCCCACTCCCCCATGTAGTGACTCTGGATGTGTCGAAGCAAGGCAAGGAGTAGTTATGCAGTGTAAATGTGTAGAGTATCCCCCCCATCCGAGGTAGACACAAGTACTAGAGTGGTTTTTCATCTGTTCTTGATTTTTACAGAATGGTCTGGTTTCTGTCATATTTTTGTACTGTTGATTTATGCTTATTACTCAAAGTGCCTGTTGCTCTGTGTTTAAGTAGCAATACTTTAATGACCATTAGGTAAGCTTGGCTGAGATTGCAAGATGCAAGTAAGCTTTAATAAGCATACTGTTAAAGAATTGCCAACACTGAAAGCCTTTCTCTTGCCATGTAGAGAATACTTAACTAGATAATGTATAAGCATTGGGTATTGAAATGCATATGCCAGTATTTGTAATAAAGGACAGGATTACATTATTTTAAGAGTCTCATTACACTTGGAGACTTCCAGTCATCTCTGCAGGCTTTACCCGTAAACAGAATGCCAATTGTGTGGTCCATAACCTGTACAGTAATCCTTTTAGTGTGGTCCATAACCTGTACAGTAATCATTTTAAGCAATGTATCTTGAGCTTATTTCTTGTTTGCTTTACTTTGTTTTACTTTGATCATGTATTCCCCATGAAACAAGTAGATGTCAGGCAGCAGGTCTTTTTTTGGATAAGGAACATTTTTACAAGTGGGGGCATCAGAGATTTCTACTTTCAGCATGTTACTTGGTACTTTAATAAAGCTGAATATAAATTATAATTAGAACTGCAGTGCAAGAAGTGGTTTGAGTTGAGTGCTGCTTGTTTTTCTTATACTTGATTTTGACTGGCATTCCATTAATGTATTTAAAAAAAAAAAATTATTTTTTATGCCTCATAACCTTTTTTGTTTCCATCTAGATATTAAGCTGTCATGCAGCCAATGCATTGAAATATTTTCATTCTTCAACACTTCGTTTTGTCTTGATTGGACTCTCATAATGACGGTTTGGCACTCAGGGCAGTATATTTAGTGTTTGTGGTTTTGAGCATAGCTCCTCCCCTTTCTAGTTGGCCGCACCTCTTCTCATTGACCCCACCCATTCAGCTGTCTCCTGCAGCCCCCCTTTGATTTGAAGTCACCAGCCGCCACTGCCTTCAGCCTAATCTATGTTGAACTTAAAGCCTTCTCTGACCACTGCTTGCTCCTGACTGTAGCCACACTTTATTCTTTCTTTTTGATTCCTTGCAGCTGCCATCAGCTGGCTCCAAGGCTTCACCTCATCAGCTGGAGCCATTAGGCTTTCCTTTCTCCACTAGACTGATTTTGACCCATGCTCAGGACTAGTCAGAATAAGAAAGCTACTTTGTCCATGTCATATTCTTTCTCTCTTTTGAATTCTTGTAGCTGACTATCAGCTGAGCCCGGGATTGTTCCTCATTCACCAGGACTACTGAACTTTCCTTCCTCCCCTAGACTAAGTCTGATAACTGCTTGCAGCTGGCAAGAGAAGATCAGAGTACTTGGATCAGTATTTTACTGCTGAGATACATCTTTCCATGCCATAATTTCACCACCTATTGTGTACATTGGCAACATTCAGTACTGGACACTCAAGAGGATATACTAGCAAACCATCCTACTTGCACAGTAGCTCACCCAATGTCTGTACCACCTTAAGGACAACTTCCTTTGCTCACCTCCATGGTGTATTTGCTTTGTATGGAGTTTTAGATGTAATGTGATTTGATTAAATGTGTTTTAGATATTCTCTAATCACAAAATATCTAAACATTTCATCTAAAAGACATTTGATCTAAAACACAACTAATCAAATTACTTTGCATCTGAAGCTCCATATAAAGCAAATACTCCTCCAAAACTTCTTTTTTTTTTGCTAGGACAAGCTACACTGTACACTACTCCATGATGATTCAACCACAGGCAAGACAGAACACACTACACACAATGAATCACTACTGATGCACACACTTGTTGGTGTTCATTTGTAAAGTACAAATGGTGCACTAAATTAATTTGCCTTGTAATTCCTATAACTGTAAAACACTAAATCACACTGGCCTACTACACTTTTCTATCAAATGCGATTAGAGCAAATGTGTTTTAGACTAAATTAGTCTTAGATCAAATGTTAGATATTTTCAGTAATGTCAGCTACCCAATATATATATATATATATATATATATATATATATATATATATATATATATATATATTCAAAAAAGCCAAAAATCCCAAATGTAGTATAAAGAACAAACCCAAGAAGGAAGGAATGCAGTCTGTTGATAGAGTGGTAAAATTCCACCACAGGAAACAAGCAATTCCAAATGTAGAAATGATATTTATTAACAATAAGATGTGAGCGCTTTCGCGGATGCTGTATCCGCTTCATCAGACATAACCATACTGAATTCAAAGTTGCATTAAATACTTTAGCAAACACTCAAAATCAATTAACTAATTAATCAATTAATTAAATCTAACAGCAATTCAAAGCTATGTATTCAAAGCTGAAAATGTCTAAAAAATGCATAGCAAACATAAATGCTGCGGTGCTAACTCAAAAAACTCACAGATAAATACAAGACATAACATCCTAAAATAAGGCATATATACTAACCACACGCCATACATATTTAAAACATCATATTAAAAAACTATCTTAGTTTTCTAGCCTTAAGATGAGGCTTCAAAGAAATACTGTCATTGAGGCCCCTGCCCCTATGTGCAGCTTGTCTAAAAATCCACCCATGTTCTGCTTGTTCAGTCTGATTCACAATATCACCCAACCAAATATCCTCTGTTTGGACATGTAATATTTGAAATAGAAATACATGATCTACTCCCCTCTGTAGAGTGTGTCTGGCCTGGGCACTATATTCTTGTTTTCTGGCAAGACAATAGGCATGGTCCCTGATTTGTTCTCTAATGGTCCTATTTGTCTTGCCCACATAGAAACAGAAACAGATCAAACAGTGTGCCATATAAACTACATTTTTGGTATTACAAGTGCTGTTGTTAGGTAATTCCCATAAATGCCCAGTGTCCAGATGCCTTATTTTAGGATGTTATGTCTTGTATTTATCTGTGAGTTTTTTGAGTTAGCACCGCAGCATTTATGTTTGCTATGCATTTTTTAGACATTTTCAGCTTTGAATAAATAGTTTTGAATTGCTGTTAGATTTAATTAATTGATTAATTAGTTAATTGATTTTGAGTGTTTGTTAAAGTATTTAATGCAACTTTGAATTCAGTATGGTTATATCTGATGAAGCGAATACAGCATCCGCGAAAGCCCTCACATCTTATTGTTAATAAATATCATTTCTACATTTGGAATTGCTTGTTTCGTGTGGTGGAATTTTACCAATCTATCAACAGACTGCATTCCTTCCTTCTTGGGTTTGTTCTTTATATATATATATATATTTGGGTACTGACTGCATGTTCTTCATGCTAACCATATGTCATAGCATCATATTTGTAATGCTTCATATACAAAAGAGAAAAGTGATAATGAAAGGAATGTGCATGTATATATGTATGTGTGTGTGTGTGTGTGTGTGTGTGTGTGTGTGTGTGTGTGTGTGTGTGTGTGTGTGTGTGTGCGTGTGTATATATATATATATATATATATATATATATATCTATATATATATATATATATATGTATATATAGGATACCTTCATTTGACTGAAAGCTCATCTGACTGATAAACATGTTAGTTGGACCAAATGACTGAAACTTCATTTCACTGACACTTCATTTGATTGACAGTTCATTTGACTGACAATTAGTACTGGCAGTGTCTAGAGCATTGTAAGGCAAGTAAAAGGAATATGTCCTTTTCCCCACTGTAGTGCGGCCCTGGAGTTAGTATATATAGTTGGAGGGGGTGTGGGGGGCATAGCCCCCCACACTGGGGATATGTGGGGGCACAGCCCCCACATACTTTGGTTTTACTAAACAATATAAAACCAAAAGCAGAGAATAAAATATGAAACTAAGTGGGGGCTATGCCCCCCATACCCCCTAACTATATACACAAACTGCAGGGTCACACTACAGTGGAGAAAAGGACCTATTCCTTATACTTGCCTTAAAGGGCTCTAGACACTGCAGTATTAATTGTCAGTCAGATGAACTGTCAGTCAAATGAAGTGGCAGTGAAATGACATTTCAGTCATTTGGTCTCAGTCAAATGAGTGTCAGTCAAATGAGCTTTCAGTCAAATGAAGGTAACCCATATATATATATATATATATATATATATCTGTATACAGTGGATACAAAAAGTGTACATACCCCTGTTAAAATGCCAGTCTTTTGTAATATAAAAAATGGGACTACAATAAATCATTTCAAACCTTTTTCCATCTTTAATGTGACCTATAACCTGTACAATTCAATTGAAAAACAAACAAATCTGTTCGGGGAAAAAAATACAAAAAAAAAAAAAAAAAACTTGTAGAAACAATAATCCAATTCATGCTAGAAGCGATTCAGGTCAAAGTAATCCAAAATTAGAAAAAATCCTGAATTTGTCACCACGGCAGATGCTATAAGCTAAAATAAACTATGAAACCAAATATATAACAAAACTTTAATCATAAAACTTCAAGTAAAAACAACAAACAGGCCTAAAACGATGAGCGCTTTCGGTGGAACTCGCCTTCATCAGATCTAAGTATACAAAAGTTCCTGTTGGTTAAAATAAAAATGAACAGCCAGTCATATTGCTAATATTGAACATACCTTCTTTCCACAACCAATAGAAGAAAAGTAGGAATAAATTCAGGAAGTAGCACATTACTTTGAGAAAATGTCCAATCATAAGTTGGCAAAAAAATTCATCAACCAATCACTAGGGGCATATTGAAACTCACTGAATCACGAAATGGTAACTAAAACAAAGACATAATTTATATTAAAAGGCAGCATAGCATAAGCTTCGCATCATATCTTGGATCACTTGTTAGAAAATTATAAGCACCTAATAATGAGCTGATCCAGTCATTAAATAATAGTATTCCAAATTTGATCTTTAGAATGGTGAGAAATGTTATTAATTTCATCTGCCTGTCTTCACGGAAGCAGACTAAGATCAATATGTGATCACTGAAAAGACCTTATTTTCGCCTACCCTTTATACATGGCTGCAGGTACAAAACCATAGAAAAAGTAAAATTAAAGCAAAGCAAGTATATTTGCCCTCTAACAAAGTAGTGGGTAGGGATGACATAACATCTGTGAGCTTCTTGTCCTGTTAGAAAAAACAATTGAGAAAATGCTGCTAACATTTATCATCAAATCCGCCTGCATTGCGCAGCTACGGGGGAACAAACTAGAACACACCTCTAAAAATAATAGAATAAACAACAAAGTGGAGGCTTTAAGAAATGCATTAAGATAGCCAATTGTTGACTAACCTAAGGCAGTCAACCTCTTAGCTAAAAACTTTTAGTCAAATATGCTGAAAATAATCCTATAGATATAACGTTCAAGTCAGCCCGCATGTTGCTGTAGCGAACATTTAAAATGAAATATTTCTTTTGGAAAGATTAGCTCATTATTAAAGAAAAATATCACAACATTACCTTAAATAACTGAGTAGTAAAACTGGCCAATAAAAGCCGTAGAGTACTCTAAAATGACCAATCATTGACCAACCAATTAGTGAACGACAAATGCCAGGAGAACAAATCAGTGTGTGGCGAAGTAAATATTCCTTATTATAAATATGCATATATTGTAACCAATTGTAATCTAGGATTAAATGGCATAGCCAATGAGATGGACGTCCTTTATGAGATCAGTTTAATTTATGCTGCTATAAAGTACAGTATAACATCTGGACAAAGCGAAAATAAGTTATAAAAAACAAACTAATCACGCAATTAAATACAGCACATTAAAGTTTCACTCAATGTAAAAAACTACAATGCTGCTTAGGTCACTTAGTAAAATGAATACATCATAACTATCCATTAATAACTAAATTAAAAAAGGGTGCTATTGCATAAGTTCACAATAATATGGATTCATACTGACCATTTAAAGATAGAAAAAACTAATTACTATGGGTGTATATTAGGTCAAATAAATATTCACAAAAAGGAAATCTAATGGTCACTATTGTAGTGTCATGATAAATTACACTATGACAATAGTGTCTCTACCTTGGTCTACTTGAGAGCATAGATTTAAATGTCAATCATTAAAGAGATCATATGATTCAATTGTGTAGAACTACTGCTGGACATAAAATTATGAGAAACTATAAGATGCCGAAGCATTAAACACTTGATACCATACATGCCTGCTAACCAATGAAAATAAGGTAACGAAAGGAACAACCAATCACCATTATATTAATACAACACAAAACTAATATATGACTTTGGATCATGAAAACAAATATATTCAATCAATGCTGAAGCTGAAATTAAATACCATCCACTAAAACCCACATAAACATAGAACTTTTATATATATATATATATATATATATATATATATATATATATATATATATATAAGTCCTCAGTTAAGCAAGAAAAAAATTTACTTGCTTACTGTGAGACATTTATTTTTGAGAGCTGGTTTGAGTGGAATTATATTATTCAAGCCAGGAGACCACGTGCTCCTCATGTTTGTAATCCATTTCATCTCACATAGTTCAGTGCATTGTGAACAATCTCCTCATCTGGGTGTAGGGTGGATAACCTCAATTGCTTTGAAAAGAAACTTATGTGTCAGATGTAATTTGACATGACACACAATGCTATGTTTGGAGATGTCCTTTATATGACATAAAATTTTATTTTTGAATTGCTGGTCAGTCTTTCCTATATAAAACGAATGACAATTACAGCACATCACTAGATATAATAAATGTTGTGTTGTGCAGGTGGCTATTGCCCTGATGTAATAAGATTTATTCATATTAGGATGCACAAAACTATTGTTCTGATCTATATACCGATATGCCTTACATCTTTCACATTTATGTGTTTCTTGAGTGAGAATGGGTTCACTTCTCTGAAAGCCATCCTTATGGCATAGCAACTGTTTAAGATTGTTCTTGTTTTTGAAGACAAGCCTAGGTGTGTCTCCAACAATTGTCTTGATCTTATCATTTTCTAGGAGGACTGGCAAAAATCTCTTGATAATTCAGCAGATCTCTTTATTTTCAGAACTATAAGTGAGAACACAATTGACTTTGCTACTAATAGTTTGATGGATAGGTCTACTGATATTAGATCTAGTATAGTCAAACGTGTTGTTGGTATTGGAGAAGTATGGATGTATTCTATTGCATACATCAGTGGGCAAATTAAGTTTTCTTACTAGGTCTCTCTCTTTATAACCTTTCTTTGAGATTTGACTGGAGGGAGAGACATTCAAATTTATAGGCTTCTTCCTCAGTACATAGCCTGGATGCCCTGGTCATTTGGTTTTCCATAATATTTTTAAAAATATGACTCGGGTGCATGCTGTCTCTGTGGAGGTAATGACTATGCCAGGTGGTCGTACGATGGATCCTGGTGTGCATGCCAGTACTTATGTCTAGAGTCAACATAGGAACACATTTCCTAGGGAAAAAATTTGCTGTTCCAAAACACATACACACAACACAAGCACACCAAACAAACAGCAATTCACACACATACACCTAAACTCGTACGCCTAACCCTACACTAAACTATACATACACCACTAACTATCCACTTACTTTAACCCAAACCCTAACCGTAAGGTCCATCACTATCACACAGTCACCTCACCCGTGCCCTAACCCTTACTGACCTTCCCCACCCTAACCCTCACGTCCACACAATCATACACTTACCTGACCCACGCCCTAACCCTAACTCATCTAACCCGCCCTAACCCACACGTCCACGCAATCGCACACTTACCTGAACCTGACCTGTAACTTTCCACCAGAGCACTGAAAATATCAAAGCAACAGAAATGGACAGCCAAATTCTTTCCCTAGGAAAACAGGTCGATATTAGAACACTTGACATTTCAAATATTCAGTGTTCTAATATAGACCCGCCAGTGAGCGCATATATTTCCTCAATACCCGTGAGGAGTTGAATAGAAATATGCATCTCTTCCATGAAATAGCAGAATATCCTGAGGTAGTGGGTGCTTTAGACTGCATGCACATACATATCAAAGCACCACCTGCCAAGTGGGGTAGGGTCTACATAAACTGCAAGGGCTTCCCCTCCATCAACTGCCAGGTCATGTGCGATACCCAGGGCATTATCTTGAGTCTGTGTGCTGGCAGCCCTGGAAGCTATCACGACTCCCACATCTGGCATATGACACAGCTGTACCAGTCTTTTGCCAGTGGGAACATCCCATATGGTCACGTAGTGGGGGATGCTGGATACACACTTGAGGCGTGGCTGATAACACCTCTCAGAAATGCACACACACCTGAACAAGAATTTTATAATGAGGCACACGCACAAGCCAGAATCATTATAGAGCGTATATTTGGGATGCTCAAGTCATGGTTCCGCTGCCTGGCAGACTTTCAATAGTCTCCAGCTACATGTACACAAATGTTCATAGTATGTGCTATGCTGCACAATATGATCCTGCTTAAACAGCTGCACAGGCATAGAGGACTCGGAGGAGGAACATCCTGATCCTGCCCCTGCAGGCAGAAGGAGGCATGCCCAGTATGGCCAGACCATGGCAAAGAGACAACACATAGCGCATACAATGACACAGTAAGGACCCAGGGAATGACACCTCTCTCTGTCTCGCACATACAGTAAAAGGGATGCCAAACATGACACTACCTGTGCTTTACCATGTATAGGTAATGTACTATGTGCATCCAACATAATAAGCCCTCCAGCACCATCCTCAATACTGGCCCAGCCACAAGGTAAGTCACCCTTCCTATCAATTACTGAATAGAGCAGTATGTTATGATAGTTGCATGTATGGTATGGACGCAAGCATGCAAGAGAATCTGGTGGCTGAATAAGAGGCAGCACATACTGGACACTTACATGGGCAGCATGAAATCTATAACATATACTGATGTAAACATACTAGGCTGTACTAGACAAGGTGACAAATCCAACTGCAGTACATTGGTGGCCCAAATAACTGTGTGTGTCCATAGAACACACACATGCATGTCAGTGAGGCTCACATACCCACCGCCGGCATTAGCCAGCAGGACAGGTGTAGATGACCATAAAGAAAAGCTGGGCTAAGGCCTCCAATTGATGGCAATGGTGCAAATCCCCCCTCCAGACCTACACAGACAGATTACAACAGGTCTGGCAGTTGTATGTTAGTTCTGAAGGGTAAGAAGTCTAAAACTGAAATGTAGGTCAATAAAATGTAAGATAAGTACTCTTCTGATATGCCACCAGTCTGCATGATAGGTCAGAACAGAATATGAAATGGAAGCCAACAGAGTACCTGAAATATCAGTACAGCCATAGCAAATGTTTAAAGTTGTCAGGTGTGCCCCCCCCCCCCCACAATCCTATGTAGAAATGCAGTAACATGTAAGTGTGAGGAGTAATATCAGTGGAGCACAGATTACCCATGCTGGCCCAGTCTACAGGATAGATTGTTGCATGTGTACAATATACAGGGGTATGTGTGTTACGTTGTTGTGTGTTCAATATTGTTTGGAAGTGGTCAGCATGTAGGCATGGAGGGTTGAGTCTTGGTGGCCTATGGGCAGTACTGTGGTTGACAGGGCCATGTTCTGACAACTGCAATCCCAACCACAATGCTTCTCAGCAATACCCTTGTCAACAGTCATCCATACTCACTGTCCTGATGTCAAAATTGGTCACCGTGTGAAAGATGGACATGCCCTAAATGTGGGCACATACATGCACACAGTACACAGGTGGAAGTACCCTATACAGAGTGCATAAAATGTAACTGTTAACTGCACACACCTTTGGAATTGTACATACAGGTTAGCAGCACATTAGTTGTCAGTGTAGAATGGACTACTGGTGTAGTCTGGACAATCATAGGAAGACCACAAAAGGCACAGTTATGAAGTAATGAGAGACTGCCTAAGTCCCCGCACAAGACAACATAAGGGGAATGTCTCAAGTATATCTGTGAGTCAGCTGCAAGTAGCTTCCCTACCATACATGCACTCAGCTCACCCCACTGTCAACCACAGGTTTATCATAGGTTCATAGGTGCATAGGTAGGTACTAGGCTATTGGCCCTAGGGCCTATACAAGCCTAGCCAAAAAGGTACCCTGGCTTTCGCCACCCAAGAAAATTATTTTCCTGTGCCCCTATAAAGCAGAACCACAGAAGTGATCCCCAGGGTGAATTTCCTATTACCCATCCAATCATCGAGATTTTTCTTGAAGAGTGCTAATGAGAAGCTCTGTTTGACATAGATAGGTAGTCTGTTCCAGAGTATGGGAAGTCTCTGGGACAGGAATCTATCCTGCCAGCATGTTCTGTTTATTGTGGTAACAAGGTTTAGGTCCCTAGAGCGTGTGGCTCAGAGGGATTGGGATTTCGTTAAGTGGAGCTTGTCCAACAGCTCTGGGTTTGACATAGCTTTGTATGTTAGGCAGAGATCGCCTCTGAGTAGGCGATATTCGACGGAGTAAAGCTGAAGTTTTTTGAGAAGGTCTGCATAAGGCATCTGTTTGAGGCCAGTAATCCTCTTTGTGAGGTATTTTTGCGGCCTTTCCAGTTGTTGTAGATGTCTTGTGAGGTAAATACCAAATGGGGTGTTGTATTCTATAATGGGTCTAATGAGTGATGAGTAGAGGGGAACAATGACCTCCTTTTTTCTGGATGAGAAACCTTTTGTGATGAGGTGTCCATGTAGAAGGATTTCCTGACCACTGTGGCGATGTGATTATCAAAGGAGAGACTACTGTCCACCTGTGTCCCAAGGTCTCTTATCACACTTTCGGTGTTAAGTAGACTACCGCCTATGTGGTGGTATGTGTGGTATCACAGGTCATATCCTTGCTGTTGGGAATGAGTACAATATGACCCCACATCTGTATTGGGATAGCCATAGAATGCAGCATGCTGAAGAGGTGTCCTATGCAGGTGTGTCCCTAGCTGTAAGCAGCACCCTTCCTGCATCCAGACCAATGGATCAATATGCACAGAAAGTATTGCCATTAACACCTCCCACACTTAGCCTGTCACCCCAGGGAATCCACTGGCTCGCAGCCTGGGAATGTAGGAGTGACAGACTGCACTGGCCTGCTACAGATGTCCTGCATCACTACCGAATGGCCTACAATCCTCTGTCAAAGGCCTGTGCCTCACCTGTAGTGCCAGTATATGGTATCTCATGGGGTCCTAACAACCAAACATGGTCACCAGAACACAAATGCAAGGCCATGTTGACAAATCCCAGTAGCGTGCCCCCCATGTCCTACTTCATGAACTGTGGACCAATCCATAAATACTGCTGGGATGAAGGACCAACTATAGGGATACTTCTCAGATATCACTTGCATAATGATAGGAAGAGGATAGAATAACGGGGGGGGGGTGTAGAAGCATGGACGTCATGGAGTGTGTGTAGTCTGAATCTCTGATGTGTGCCCATACTACAACTGTCTGTAAACTCAGGAATGGGTGGCTACAAACCTGCTCATAAAACACAATGTGAAGGGGAATTGACCAGATATATGGTCCCTGCCTCTGGGTAATCTGTGTGAATCTATACAGCTAAGAGGTATGGCCACAGCAGGATATGGCCACTCTGTTAAGTCGATATATGTACAAGAAAGGGATCCTCAGCCACCATACTACCAAGGTTCTGGCCCATTTATACAGACCCATCAGCAAGTGTCTGTAGCTACCCCTCCAGAATGACATGAGTGTGCAAGAATGTGTAGGCTGCAGACCACAATATTGGACTCAGCTGCATTCATCTTGTATTTCCCAGTAAATAACTGTGAGCAATTCATCTTATCTGTCAGTAGTTGATGACATAATACATCACAGTGTAAAACAGTACATATGTCTGAATATCTCTGCTAACACCAACAATGTAACACAATCAGCACAGACAGCAATAGTTACAGTATCCTCCTGTCTTTCACCCATTGTGACTCCATATTGTCAACCTATCTTCAGATATCCTGCAGAAACAGAACACCAAAGCCTGGACTGGAGTACAACCCTACCTGGAATGGCTTCACACACTCAATACAGAAGGTCATACTAGACATGCTCCTACATTTAGAGAAATGAAGCCGTCTGGTCTGACAACACAGTGGACTATACATATCTGTCATCTGCAGATGTCTGTGCACACACACCAAATTGCACACCAGTTATGGTTCCCACACACATTGGATAAGAATACTCACATATATCTAAGGCCAGCAGATGATAATATGTGAAATATACACACAAAGAGACATGGGGAACAGAGAGACAGACGGTGACAGAGAGAATGGCATTATGAGTGCTGTCCCACCCATTACACATCCAATTGGCCTATATCACATGATGTGCTGATGTCAATCACTGTAGACATTCCTTTTGGTAGCCCTTAGCCCTATAGTGTCTGTGGTGCTTGTGATAACTGTGTAACACAGTAGTACAAATAGGTATTCATGTAGGATTTGTAAACTCAGTCCTGTATTGCCATTACTGTACAAACTAGTTACTTTTCTGTTAACTTCTAAGAGACTGTATAACCTAGTTACTTTTTTAAGTCAAATAAAATAAAAATATTCTCTTATACTATATTGTTAGCAACATATTTGCATTGCTAACCATAGCTGAAATGTATCATGATTCTGTTTACAGAAATGTAACAAAATGTAATGTATAGGATGATTATTTGCACATTTAACTGTATTTGTAAATGTCTCATATTATATATGATAGTATGTTTTTTGTTTGCTTGTTGGAGCTTTTCTCACCAGGCCTCCACTGAAAATGGACATGTATCCAGTTGGACTAGCCCGATCAACAAATGTAAAATAAATAAATGTGAAATTGTGTGTGAGTGTGTGTGTGTGTTTTCAGAGGGATGATTTATGGCCCATTCACACACACTGCACTTCCCATTGCCCATGTTAGCACCCCTGCTGATGTCAGTCACCTTAAAATAACCCCTTGGGCAAGTCTCAACCCAATAAGATGTGTGGTGTTTGCGATAACTGTGCACTACTGTAGTGTAGTAAGCTAGTTAGATAGGAGTTCTTATTCTACATATGGCAACTGTTAAACTGTGTGTTTGGAAAAGAATGATTTTGAGGCCACTCATTACACATCTCATTGCCCTACTTTAGCACTCCTACAGATGTCAGTCACCTTGAAATAACCCATTGGCAATGTCTCAACCCATAAGCTCTGTGGCATGTGCAGTAATTGTGTCATACTATAGTGTATTAAACTAGTTAGGAAGGAGTTCTAATCCTGGTCCTTGCAACTGTGAAAATGTGTATGAAAGTGTGTGTGTCTTTGATGATGCCTGATTTGTGGACATTCACGCTTACTGCACTTCCCATACCCTTCATTTAGCCCTGCTGCTGTCACTCACCTTTAAAGATACCTTTGGACAGCTCTTTAACAGATAAGCTCTGTGGCATATGCAGTAACTGTATAATATTATAGTGTAGCAAACTAGTTAGGTAAGAGTTCTAATTCTGGTTCTTGCAACTGTGAAAATGTTTGTGTGTGTGTTTTTAATGACACTTGATTTTGTGGACATTCACACTTACTGCACTTCCCATACCCCTCCTTTAGTGCTGCTGCTGATGTCACTCACCTTCAAAAATACCCTTGAAGAGCTTTTTCAACATATAAGCTCCATGGCTTGTGTGATAACTATGTAATACAATAGTATTGCAAACTAGTAAGGTAGGAGTTCTAAGCCTAGCCATGGCAACTGTGAAAATGTGCGAGAATGTGTGTATCTTTGATAGAACCTGATTGTGTGGACATTTGCACTTTCCATACTCCTCCTTTAGCCCTGCTATTGATGTTACTCACCTTCAAAGATACCTTTGGACTGCTTTCCAACATATACGCTCTATGGTGCATGCAATAGCTGTGTAATACCATAGTGTAGTTAGGTAAGAGTTCTAATCCTGGTCCTGGCAACTGTGAAACTAAATGTGTGCATTTGCT
>NC_056726.1:708377927-708398877 GCF_019279795.1 Protopterus annectens
GGGTTTAAATTTTTGTCAGAAAAGCCCTGCTCTTACCCTTTTTATACAGTCTGACCCGTGCAGACACAAACAAAACACACACATGCCTTGATAGTAACAACACTACTGCAGGATGCAGGTGGCACATATGGAGTTTCTTTTCATTATATCTAATGCTTTGCTGTCATGTAGTCCGCTGTTGTGATATGAGTGCAATATATACATATGTGTGTTGATGTATATGTGTATTGGTATGTATGTATGTATATATATATATATATATATATATATATATATATATATATATATATTTATGTATATATGTATACATATAATATATATGATATATGTAGTTATAGAGAGATAGACATAGATATAGACATATATGTCTGGGGACATCAGCACTATTGAATGTTTGTGCAGGATGATCTGTACGGATGTGTGTATATCTGCCATGGTGTAGTGGTAATGCACACCGTCTGTTGTGTGCAGGGTCCCGGGTTGTAGTCGTGTTGACACCGGTTATTTTGTTGCTGGGAAGACCATGGGACATCGAATACGGTGATAGTAAGGCACCTGTTAACAGTTGTGTACGGATCTGAGCGACACTAAGCAGTGGATATTAATTTGGAGTTTTGGTATGGGTCATATAACTATTCATTAGAAGACTATACTATGCAGATGAGGTTGACATTAGTGTATCCCATGTATCCCCAGGGTGTGATGCAGATCCCTGGAGTGTATGTGTGTAGTTAGCCGGGTGCAGGGCTCGAATATAGTTGACAGCATGGGAGGGGGGTCAGGCATACTGTATGTGCATTGCAGAACTGTGCCTCTGGAGTGCTCGTGCCTTAGCACGCCTAAGCTAGGGATGTGTCTATACATGCCTGATGACATTGGGAGGGACAAAAGCAGTAGTGGGGTAGTCATGGTGTACAGGCTGCACAAACAGGTGATGATCACCACAATCAGCAGATTACATGGCCAGCCCACACCTGAACAGTACGGTAATGTGAGCAAGCGGCATACACACAGATTTCTTCCACACTCTACACCACCGGTGTATACCTGCGGGGACATTTCACAACACAGTCCAATCAAATGAGAAGGGCTGCAGCAGACAACATAGACCAACATGTGCAGGAGGCTGAGGGCAGTGAGGATGCGTATGCTGCTGAACAACCCTTACTGGGGTGACATATGACGTTATAGATCCAGGGTGACTTACCAGGGGCTACATGTGCTGGGGATGGTGGAGCACTATGGTGTGGACAGAGACCTCCTACAGCGGCTTGTTGACCTGTGCTTGCCACACCTGAGACATCAAACAGGCCTAGGGAAACCCATCACAGTGGATACCATATTATGTGTTGGCCTAGGTATACTAGCCAAAGGTGCCCCACAAGCACAACTGGGGATATCATGGGGATCTCACAGGCATCTGCATCCAGGGTATTGCACCAGTTCACAGACGCCATGTCAACACATGCTAGTCAGCACATACATGTCCTCAACACACGTGATTAGTAGACCAGCAATATGCATCTTTTCAACCACATGGCTGACTACTCTGGGGTACTGAGTGCTATAGCCTGCACACATGTACACATCAAAGCACCACCCGGTGAGCGGGGTAGGGCCTACATTCACTGCAGGGGCATACCCTCCAACAGCCAGGGGCATATGGCGGCCAAGGCATTAGAATGAATGTGTGTGCTGTCTGCCCTGGAAGCTATGGTATTCCGATATATGGATTTTGACACAGCTGTACCACCCCTTTGCCAATATGGACATCCCCTACAGTCTCCTAGTGGGGGATGCTGGGTAACCATTGGTGTCATGGCTGATGACACCCATCAGCAATGCACACACACCTGAACACTCACACCATAATGAGGCAGATGCACAGGCAAGACATATAATTAAGCATGTCTTTGGGATGCTCAGGTCACAGTTCTGGTATCTGGACACATCCGGTGGAGCCCTGCAGTATTCACTAGCTACATGCACACACATTGTTATGGTATTTGCTATGCTACACAATCTGATCCTGCAGTAACAGTTGCAGCAGGAACAGAATGGAGCAGGGCCACATGGCCCAACACCACTGCCAAGGCCTGTACAGGCACCGTGTGACTTGGAGAAGAAACTACCTGAGCAGGGCCCAGTCGGCGAAAGGGCCGTGCACAGTATGACCTGCCCTTGGCAGTGAGGCAACACAAGGCATATGCACTGACACAGTGGGTACCCAGGGATTTCACCCTCTCTGACCCGCACACAGTACAATGGATGCCAAACATGACACTACCTGTGCTCGGACATGTATAGGAGTTGCACTGTGTGCATACGACATGGGCAGCCCTCCAGCACCGTCCTGAGGTCTGGAACACACCCAGGGTACGTCTATTGACCTAACAATTGGCAGCTGTATTACAATGTGTATTAACCCATTGCTATGGTATGTATGTGAGCATACAAGAGACTTTCGTGTCCGAATGTTAGGGCAGCAGACAGTACATGTCCATAGTGGCGGCATGACATCTGTAGCACATATGGGGGTCACAATGGTAGCCAGTAGTACACAGGGTGTCCTAACCCACTGCAGATTATGGGCTGACCATCATGTGTGTCCATACAGCCCACACAGGTTCCATGCAGCTGGACAGGTGTGGACCAATACAGACTAATGATATACAATGGCCTATGGATATGCCCAATGAATGACCCCAACCCCCAGAGACACACACAGACTACAGCAGGCCAGGCAGTTTGATGTAGGTTGTGAAAGCTCGGATGTCCAACACCACTATGCTGGTATTTAAAGCTGGGATCTGACATACACTGGTATCCCTCCAACCGGCAATTTAGGTAGGTCCATTACTGAACGAAACTAATGAAAAGGCAATGATTATAAGAGCTAGTAAAATACTTAGCCCAAAAGTATTTATTAAATACTTTAATAAATACTTTTGGTTTTAAGTTATTTTTGCTGGCTCTTATAGTGTCATTTCGCCTTTTTCATTAGTTTTTCGTTTGGTGTTTATTTTGAGTTTTTGGATTTTGTAGGTCCACACACTGACATGGAGTACCTGGCATACCAGTACTGTAGTGGCAGATGTGTACAACTGTCAGCTGTGCCCCCCATCTGACCTACACATGTGAGAGTCATGTGCACCACCCCCGGTGCTGTGTAGGACTGTGGATGCGGTTGGATGTTCCCCCACGCTATGCAGACATGTAGCAACTGTCAATGCCACATGACCATTAGCTACCCCGCAGACACAGCATGACACTTGTCCGTGTAGAACGGAGGGGTCGGCAACACAGTACTGACTATCTGGACATGTGACACACGCAATACAGATGACCATACTTGGCATGCTCACACACATGATGGTATGACGGTAATGTTAGTCGACGACATGCATAACAGTCATACTGGGCATGCTCACACACTGAAACACAGGACGGACAGGCATGAATACACCAGTGGTCCAGACATATCTGCCAGTACATTGCTATACTGTTGGATGACTGTGCTATATGGTGTGTGTGTGGTCTATTGTCTGTACATATGCCATGGTCTATTGTTTATTCACATGAGCTATGTGCGCAGGGTACTGCTACCAACACGTGAATAGGATGGTTCTTTGTTTGCAGACAGACCGACACCTTTGGATACAGACTGGGTAAGGCACATTCCAGCAGGTGGGTGCAGTTGTGAATGGGTTTGGACAGTGTTAAGCACTGCTGACCTCTGGTTACACCACCTTATACCTGTTTAGACTCCACATTTCTTTGACAGTGCACTATTGGCATACTGGTAGACAAACACGCTTACAGCCACTCGCTCACCGACTTTTGTGCTTACATTTGTCACTCACGCTGTGTGTGTGCAACCCTTCTGATGCATACTACATCGGACTACAGGACTACAGTATCGGGTATGTCTAACCATTTGGCGATGGCAGGTGTTCGACTGTATGGACTCGGCGGCCTGTCCAGTGACGTAATCATATTATATGCGTGTTCCTCATATGATCTGCTCCCATCGGCCTGATACATGGGAACCGATACTCTGCAATGCTGACATGTGAATGTTATTTTGTTAACGCAGCTGTCCGCCGAGTCATGCTACCGCATACCTACTGTACATTTTCCACCTTTCAGATTGTACGACGGGAGACTGTAGGAGTAACACCTTTCCCACTTTGCATGGGACAGTCCCTCATTCGGCATATGTCATGTAACAATACTCTGGCCATTGCAACTGTCCTGATTAGGGGACATTCTCATATTCCACGTGTCTGTAGTGGTTGCTTGTTACAGGTCTTGTATACCTGACATGTCGATATGTTATCTGTAGTAGCATAAGCAACTTTACTGCTGCTAGACTACGCTTTGATTTGTGCTGATATGTATATTTCTATACTGTGCATGGCTGTAGGTATGTTCTGCCCTGGTACGTCTGACATTTCTATAGAGCAGGTCCCACTTTGGCCATTCAGAATGGTGGCGGCCCTATAGATCTTATATTTAGAGCTATCACATGTGTCAAGGCAACACATATCCACAGCCAGTAGTAAACTGACTACGTCAATGGTTTGCATACGTTAAGGTTATTCCTGTAGCATTATAATTGCTAAGACTGTTTCCTATTACATGTAGCTGTTTCTGATACAACAAATTAATTTCTGACACCACTACACACAATATATGGTCTCCATTCCCGAAGTCACAGGCCATGTGCCATAACATTCATTTTGCAGGACACAACTGCCCAGATGGGTGTGTTCCTCAAAGGCGTACGGGTGGTAAACCTCATCTATGATACTATCATCTACCTAAAGTGATCAGCAAATTATGCACTTTCCCTCACTAGCAGACCTCATATACCAATGGGGGAGAATCAACACTGTATCAGGAACACTGCATAACACCCTGTGGCACACATTTAGATGATTGGTTCTATTAACCAGACACATTGACAGTCACAGAGCATATGTATTCATTCACGTTTGTCGAGGTACATGCTGTTTATGACTCATACATGTTGTCATCTGTCATTACCTGTATTCCGCCACCTGTCCACCTAATATCACTAGTTCTGGAAGCGTTTAGTTGGACTTTGTTACATTCTGATACATAACTATGGACGTCCATGCTAATCGGGTACACGACACTGATTTGGTCCCTATGCATTCCCCCGATGGTTTACAGACTATCCAGTAGATGTGCTCTTCATGTTTGGGAGGTATAGGCGTCTGCTATGCCCACATAGGATTATTAATGACTTCCACTGGGCGGGCCTACTACATCTCTGCCAACCAGCACCTGCACACTTAAGCCCATTATTGCATACCCAAGGTTCGCCTACCTGGCACCCCTCTACAGCACTCATGACAAATACTTACTGTGAGTGCAGCTGGGGTATGAGCACACGCCTACACATTGCCCACTCTCCCCGTCTCGGGACACATGTCGTACATTTTGTCAACCCATGTATTATCACACTTGCACAACCTACTGTTCCATGTACACCTACATCTTGCTCACATCCATAACCACGGGTTCACACGTACAGTGAATTTTTGGGGTCTCGCAAGGGACACCGTTATCCATGTTTAAAGTGTAGACCTTGCAGATCTCTCCCACTGGTACTTTTCTGCTGGTGTTTTGGACAGCAGCAGTGTATTTATCTTTATTGCCTGCCTGTATGTCTGACCGACCTAGCTGGGCAGTGTGGGGGATACAACGTTTATTTATTGGACCTCCCAGTCACATATGCCCGGTCTGTAAATATGTTACCCCTAATTGCTGTAAAGTAACCTAGTTATGTACATGTGTATATCTACAATGACATATATATTTGTTTTTGTGTATGTGTATATATCAATACCTGTTGTATGTGTATATCTATCTATCTATATATATATATATATATATATATGTATTATATATTTGTGTGTGTGTGTATAGATATATATATATATATATATATATACATATATATATATATATATATACATATATATATATATATATATATATATATCTGTATATGTATGTGCATATAAATAAATATATATATATATATATATATATATATATATATATATACACGTTTTTATCTATATATACATCTGTCTGTCCGTTAACCTATACATTTCCCGGACATAGACACTTACACATGCGTATTGGGTTTTATCTCTGCTTCAACAGCATAGTATTGCCTTAGTCATTATGACACCGACACTTCACTCTGGTAACCTTGTGATCAGTATACTGCACGCGCTTTTCATGTCTGGGGTGCTGCTGATAAGTGTGATGTGATACAGTGTCATTCGACCTATTACTCGTATGCACAGCCTATTATTCCTGCTACTGTGTTTGTTTCTGTGCGCATTCATATTATTAATGTTAATAGAATGAGTGTTTGTGTTACTGAGAGTGCATGTCAGCATACTGATGTCTGCATGTAGTTGTGTCTTTCTGCTTTTCCCGGTTTGGGATTGTCACAGCAGAACTCTGTTCCGCTTATGGTTGGCAGATAGGTTTTACATGCCGGGCTGCCAGCCCTGATGCACAACGTCCGACGACGATACGCCCATTCACGGATGTCTCCACACAGACGATGCTCTATCTGGGAATTGCACCTACGTACTAGCTGACCTCCATGGGCTGCTCCATTGCAACTGGCGCAACATACCCTAGCACTCCTGTGTCCATAATCGCATATCCATAGTTTCTCCAGCACACCCGTGTTGAGTTTCCATGCATAACAGCCATCATCCACCTGATATCGCAGCCATGACACACCTTTACACATTACCCTCTCCAGAGTTTTGGGGCCCTACACACATTTTGTACCGCCTCGTGTATTCACAGGGTCCCCATCCATTCATATTTGCACATACGTGCCTTTCCTGGTGTTATGGATTACGAACAATTTGCGGGTTACAAGTGTAGGTGGTCGCAACATGTACTATATTTTCCATGTATAATGTTGACGTAGCACTTCAACGATGTTATGGCCACTGGTATAACCCTGCCTCTGGTGTGAATAGTGGTGCTCTACTCAGTCTTGTGCAGCTTTATCTAACATACGCTGCGAGCACTTTATAATACCTTACTTTCTCTAGATTCCCTTCACAACCCTTATGATTGCTTTCGTCTTTCGGCGTTCATTGTATATATATATATATATATATATATATATATATATATATATATATATATATAGATAGATATATAATTGCATCTATCTATCTATCTATATATATATATCTATATATATAAAAGTTACAGCTGTACAAGACAACATACATTTGCTATACTACAAGCTGATTACACCCGCGCAGGTGCACTTGTATCTACTTATTGTGAGTTACATATGTTTACTGCCACTTCTTTGTGATTAGATGTGCCTTATTCCTTATGAAAGTACCACTTTGATTGATGGAGTCCGGTTAATGGTCCGATGCGAGACATGCGTTCACCTTTACATGTTTAAATGTTGGCTTTACAGCACAGAGGCATTCATTACACAATAAATTAATATGTGCTACAGTCATACTTGAACCGGGAATGCCCTTACGTTAGGCGGATGCTCTAAACACTACACTATTGTTGTTCTGCCTCATTTATATGTATACCCATGGTCCATAGCTACTCTGACATACGCCTCACCGCTTCACTTACACAGCAGTCATCCATTCTCCTGCTGGGAAAAATGCAGTACAACACTTCCGACATTCCCTATTTCATACTGCTCTGGACCTGTGCTGCATGTCTACTCACTCCAAGGATATTCAGAACACCTACACTTATAGTCCTCGCACATAGACATGTTTTGATTGTCAGGGTGTTCATATGCTGGTCCGGGTTTAGGCTTGTCTGACTGGTGAATAGAACTGCCCTGTACTTGTTCAAATATCAGACGTAGCACATGGACAGAGTTAGTCCAGATTTTAGCATTCTACCTGTGTTTACAGATGCAGGTGTTTAGGCACCTTTGACCACATTATTAGGTCGGCACTACATAATATAGGGCAGGGAGTGGTTCCACTACATATACAGGGTGGGGGGGGGTTACACATGTTTCCCTTCACATTTGACTATTTCATTCATTTATATATACGATGAATATTATTCTGGACATCAGTTATAAATTCACTACAGGTATGCAATAGTCCTGTCAACAAATGTGACATTTGGTTGGTATACAAATGTGTACGGACCTCTGTGATACTCAAGGAATAGTTTCTACAGTGACAGGGACAAGGCTATGACAAATCAAGGACAATCACGGACACTTCTACCATATTAGTACTATTAACTTGGAACGTGTCGACAGATTTGTATTACTACTTATTTTCTGCAGTTAAATGCGTCTATTACTCTTATTTGTTGTAATTAGTCATTCTCATTCAACACCTTTCCTCCAAAGGTCACTGGCTTTGTGAGTGATTAAGAGGCTGGCCAGTTATTGTGCGAATGCTCCACCCATTGGTAGGGTTGACACATTGTCATATGTACAGATTGGGATATATTCTGGGAACACCAGATTGTTTAGGCCAACACTTACCCACGGTCAGTGCAGGTTTAGAACATTCATAAATTTCCAAGCTGAGAGCCTATACCTTTAGCAGTTTAGTTGTTAGTCTGTTTCTTGTTCGAATTACGTATTTTCTATCCTGACATGACTGCTTTAGGCAACTGTTACATGCAGTATGGTACATAGTTATTTCCTACAATCACAGGACATTTGGCATTGTATCATTGTTGGTCGGGACACACCTACCCACACAATGACTGTCCCTCACACAATGGATCAGGGGGTAGCCTGTTTACGTCAGTGCCTGCATCACCCTATTTCCAAGTGCCACTATGTGAATGTGTGCAATATATTCTCTCGGTTATTCATGTGGGGACACATGCGTCACGGGCAGGTGTTTGATCCTGGGTAGTAGGTTCTGCATGACCGTCTAGGGCTGGACATTCTCGTGCACCACTACTGCACATTCAAACTTATGTCCAGATGTCTACAGGACTGGACATCGTGTCTTGATACCCATTCTGATATTTACACAAGTTACTTATTCCATGAGGGATATCCAAAAATTTGACAAGACCAATACCGACCATTCTTTTGGCTTTACGAAAATGTGTTGGGGGTTCTACATGCAAGGGATACATAGTTTGCAATCCTGAAACTGCCTAGGGTGACACTGCCTACTACATATGAGTAGTGGTCTCTATGTGTAGATGTGGCTGCACCAAGCTGGTAGGCCAAGTATGGCTGGATTTAGTGGACGTTCAGGTATGGGGGTGGGTTGTGTGCTGTGGGGGGGGATGCTGGGTATTCAATTATGCATCCAGGTGTGTTGCATTTGAATGGGCTGGTTCCATCAGGACCATTCTGTGGGTATGTGCTGGTGACATTTCTGTACATTTGTATCATACATTTTAATATTCATATGTTTGTGAGATTGCATTCTACAGTATGACCTGTCAGGTTGTATTGCAGATGTGTATACATGTTCTTTGTGTTTCTTTCTAATTCACCTGCTGCTCCCTCATATACCTCCAGTTCACCTACACTGCATACAACACAGTCTCGCCTTTGAGGATTATACCATTACCCATCACCCCCACACACATATTCCTGACACTCCATCCATCACTGCTTTGGTTGATGGCCCATGACACGGTCAAGGTAACACATTGCATATACTACATATGTCAGTTTGTGTGGACTACCCTGGCATGTTTCACCTTCCACATGCTATACATCACGCAGATAGGTACACGCTCATACTTCACTTTCATGACATGGTTGGTACACCCGGGTAATACCAGTTCAACTGTGACACATCCTGACAAGTACGGCTTGGACCGCATATGTGCGGATTTTGGCTGATTGCTCTGATCATTGGTAGGGTGCCACCTTTTCCTATGTCCAGGATGGGATATATTATGGACACATATCCAATTGTACTGGACAACACATACCCACAGTCAATGCTACGGATAATACTTTTCCTTTAAGCCTACACATTGCCTTATTGTTGTAGCAGTTTATATGCTCCTTCTCTTTCATTTTCTTGCTTATTCTATTTCTTGTCACATATGGTATGTTACATACGGACATACCTATTGTATGTGACTATTACATGCATTGTAGGATATAATTCTGTCATACAGTCGCTAGATATTTACATTTATCGTGGTTTTGTTATGGACACATCTGCCCAGCTGTGTACTCTCCCTCACAATGTGGGACAGCTGGTGACCCTGACCATTGGGCTAGACGTAGTTATTGGCGGCGCGATAACATGATGCGTTTCACTTCCACTTGTTATAACTATCTACACTGCATTGGACTACAGGCACACAGTTTCCAATGTTATTTGTTCGAGGGATGGGGACCCGTTATTCTCTACCGTGCATTTGTGTTTGCTTCTCAATTTTGTGTTCACAGGAACTGTCTTGCATGCTTTGCATACGTTTCAGTATCCACGGACACTGACAGATGTGATTACTATTGCATGCAAATTGTTATATGCAAGCATTTTAGGTTGCACGTCGACAGCTGACATTTCCACGCCTCCGTGCGGCACTTCGACATGCCCTATGCACTTGCGTTCGTTTCCTATGCACATGGCTGTGGCGGCATTTGGTGCTACTGTGCCATCTTCATGCCACATGGTCGGTGCAAGCCTAACGCCGGCCTTGCGCCAAGCTTCATGAATCCCGGGGACTGTGATTGTCATGTGCTCCAGCAGCATTGAGTGCTGCTCCAAACCTTAACTTCCTGACCTTAAAATGCAGTGTTCTCACTCCAGGGTTCTGAAAATAAACTCAAATGTTTTTTTCCTTCTTTTTTAAGCACCTTTATTGAATTATCACTTGTGACATAGACACATTTACATTTATATAAAAGTAGTCAAACTGTATTAACAAGTTCACATTATACTTCACATATATTGCTATATATCATTATGAACTAAGCAACATTACTTAAATTATTCAATTTCTGCCCTTTTTTTAAACATCGCCTCACAGCAAGAGATTCTCTGGTTTGATTCTTGGCTAGGGTGCCTTCTGTGCGTAGTCTGCATGTCCTCCCTGTGGTCGCATTGGTTTCCTCCGGGTACTCCGGTTTCCTCCCACATCACAAAGGTGGATTGGACACTCTGAACTGGCCCTAGGTGTGAGTGCGCCTATATGTGTGTGTGCCTTCTGTAGAGGATCAGGCGCCACTGAACAATACATTTTATATGCGCTCTTTCTAACAAGTGTGCTGTATTATACAAGGAATATAATTTAATAAAGTCAGGAAGGTATATCAAAGAACACATGTATGTTTCTTGTTTTGTGTGCAAGGGGCCAATGATTTGAAAACAGCCCAAAAGTAATCTTTATCAACCACTGGCCAGATGCATTTTCCTTTGGATGTGGTGTGGGTTTTCAATGCTGTTTCAATGAATGTGAGTTTCAAGGGCAGATAAGTTTTAATGCCAAGTGTATTTTCATTGTGAGACAGTATTGCTTTGTTGAGCAGCTTTGTTTAGCAGATGTCTATTAGTGTTTGTGCATTGTGCTATAAAATGTAAAAATAAAATCCAAATAATCATTGTAGAAGCAAAGCAGTATGCACACATTAGTGTTTATGGTAAATGTGGCAAAATAGACAGGTAATGGGACATTGGAATGGCTGCAGGGGGAGTCTTGTGTCATATTTTGGTTGTCTCTTCTTCAGTTTACATTTGAAAGTTGGTATCCCAGAAGTCCATTGCAGGCATGTTACGCAATTATGTATGCAAATTTGATGTTAATCAGCATACAGATTTGTACCTATTTTTCATGGCCCTTGTTCAGATTTTTGATGTTTTCAGGTTGAGAGGCATGGTTGAAATCATGCAGCAGAGAGCTGAAAAAGCACACATAAGTGGGAAGGAAGAAGGCAGAAGAAGAAATGAGTTTGATAGCTTCCCAGGTCCTTGAAGGAAAAGGTAGAAGGCAAAGTACATTCTCCACTCCACTCCTACTACCAGTAACTAGACCCCTTAGATAAATCTTATTATTATTATTATTATGTTACTCTATTTTTCTTTAATCTACATGAAGAAGTAGTAAACTAAATAAAATAGATAAAGTAAAAGACCTATTGACTCAAGTGTGAATAGTATACAGCCTCACAGAGGGTTTACCAGTGGGAGAGGGAATGCATCAGGGTTCAGCACTGAGCCCACTGGTGTCCATATTGGGGATGGACTGCATCAACAAACATGTCTGATGGGACAGATCAACTAAGCTGCTGTATGCAGGTGATGTGGCATTAGAGGCAGACTCTGAGCGGGATCTTCAGTAAAGGATAAGGAAATGGAAACTGAAGGCACATGGGATGAAATTGAGTAAGATAAGACAGCTGTAATGGCAGCAAATGGGAGAAATCAGAAGATGAAAACTGAGATAGAAGGGAAAAGTACTGGAACAGGTTAACAGCTTCAATTATCTGGAAGGGGTGGTTGAGGAAAAAGGAAGTCTAAATGAGGAGGTCAAAGGTAGAATCAGAGACAGCAGGGGTACTAAAAGATAAAAGGATGCCAAAGAAGATGAAAAGCAAGGTATACAAAACAGTGGTGTGACCAGTACTATTGTGTGATACATAAAACTGGTCAGTAAAGGCATTGCAACTGAGGAAGCTAGAGGTGATGGAGATGAAGTTCCTGAGATGGATGGTAGGATGCATGGTCTGGGGCAGACAACGAAATGAGGACTTCAGAGAAGAAGCCAGATTATTTTCAGTTGCAGACAATGTCAAATAGAACTGATTATGGTGGTTTGAGTACATCTGCAGAAAACCAGATGACATTCTGATGAGGAAGATTTGGGGCAGGCAAGAAGATGACAAGAGGAAATGAGAGCATCCAGCAAAGAGATGGATGGATTGTGTGAGAGAAGAGCTATGCATGACTGTTAAAGAAGTTGTGAGAGTGACATTGAATTGAGAGAGATTTGTGACAGTTGGCATGACACCCTGATACCTTGTATGCAATGGGAAAAAGAGGGTTTGATGATGATGATGATGATAATGAGTCTCATTTGGCAAGCATGATGTTCCCTTGTAACTATCATATTGACAACACCCCTGAAAATCCATCTAGTAGTTAGAGACCTGAGAATCTATGTGGACCAAAAACTCACTGGTTGGACGCTCTCCACAAGATGCTGGAATATTTTTCCTTTTATTTACTGATAGACTTGTGGACAACAAACTGTCCTTTATCCCCATGCATCTATTATTGTAATAAAGTATTTTTTCATTGAGCATCTGATAGATAATGATATTGCATTAAGGTCCAGAGATGTGATCATTCTGCTATATGTGGCACTTATTAGACTGATCACTTTGTATAATGCCCCTATAGTATGTACCTGTCTAAACACATAACACAACTTGAATGACCAGGCCATCTCAAATCCTTGTCCCTCTTCTCACTAATATACAGGTTACTGAAGAGTGATCTATGCCTAGTATAGATCCACAGCCATCCCTTTCTCCTCAGGTCTATTGCACATCTGCAAGTCCAGCAGTGGTATAAATACCTGCTTATGAGAATGTTATCTCTTCTGCAACATAAAAAAATATGTTGGAGGGACAGATAATTATTACAGAGAATACCTCTTCTTAGGAATAGTCTTTTTCTCCACCTAAAAGAAAGCCCTTCCCTTACTCTATTCAAATGTAATCTGGAAAGTGGATTGGAAACTACAAATTCACCCCTGGTTTAGCACCCTGGTCCTTAATGGATATGTTTAACATGTAAATGTTCTGACCTGCGCTGTGCTATTCTTACTTAAATTATAAGTGCTAAAAACTTAATGGAGATGTAGGTTTAGTCTTCTAAAGACCCTCATGAATCAATATCTTAGTAAGTACATATGAACCTATGAAATATAAAAACTCACCATAATCAAAAATTCCTTCATTTTGAGAGACTTCAAGTACCCCTCAATAAAATGGAGTACCTACCTTCAAGGTAGTACATGCCTAAGATTTCTTAGACTTAATAATAAAACTCACTGGGTCAGATTGTGAGTAACCTCACTGGAGGCCATAATGTTCTTGAATTTGTCCTTAAGACTATAAAATTATCTTGCTATAACCCTCTAGTATTTTTGTCCCAGTAAAGTCAGAACACAAGCACTGTTAGCATTTCTAAATGAACTGAAGAATCTGTCTCAGAATTGAATGATTTTAGATGTCCAAATCTCATCAAATGTATAATGAGGTTTCAAAATTTACTTATAGCAGCATCATCACAGATCTTGACAAAGCAGGTAACTTCACTAAGGAATTCTATACTCATTAAGTTAAATGTATATAAATGGCTTTCTCAACCAGATCAAAATGTAGTGAGAAATTTTTAAATGAGCCATCTTGGTGTCTCATTGTTGTAAATAAACTCTACAATAAAATAAAAAAATATATATAATAGATCAAAAGTCTCTCAAATCAATGACAATATTAAGAAGCTGACTAAAATATAAAGACTACAGTTAAGTCTATTAAAGTGGCCTATAAACAACTATAAATCATTCTTAAGTAATGTCAGAAAACTAAGAAATAACACCCAACACTACTCTGAATTTATCCAAAATGCATAACTTACTTTGACCCATAATGCCAACATACTAGCAAATAAATGCAAATTGTACACCAGAGATGACTATCCAAAGCTCACTTATACATGAATCTTTCAAACTTCCCATTATCAATAAAAAATATGCAGTGAAGATGCTTTCCAAAACCAAAAATACTTTGTCTATGGAACCTGATAATATACCTTGCTGTTTAATAAGCAGTACTCAGCATGACTTGGCAGAACCACGTAAACTATTTCATCTATGTTTAGCCATGGGATTTGTCCTTTAGGTTTGGTGCATAGCAGTGGTGAGATCCCAGTACTGACCCTAGGAATTATGGGCCCATCAATTTGACAATTCTCATCTGTAAGGCAATGGAATTGCAATTAACCTGATTACCTATGACATAGGTTCATAGGTTCATAGGTCGGTACTAGGCTATTGGCCCTCAGGCCATATATAAGCCTAGCCAAAGGTACCCTGGCTTTCGCCACCCAAGAAAATTATTTTCCTGTGCCACTGTTGAGCAGAGCCACAGAAGTGATCCCCGGGGTGAATTTCCTATCTCCCATCCAGTCATCAAGATTTTTCTTGAAGAGTGCTAATGAGGAGCTTTGTTTGATATATATAGGTAGTTTGTTCCAGAGTATGGGAAGTCTCTGGGACAGGAATCTATCCCTCCAGCATGTTCTGTTTATTGTGGTGATGAGGTTTAGGTCCCTAGAGCGTGTAGCTTGTAGGGATTGGGATTTCTTTAAGTGGAGCATGTCTAAAAGTGCTGAGTTTGAGATAGCTTTGTGTGTTAGGCAGAGATCACCTCTGAGTAGGCAATATGCAATGGAGTACAGCTGCAGTTTTTTTGAGATGGTCTGCATAGGGTATCTGTTTGAGGCCAGTAATCCTTTTTGTGAGGTATATCTGTGGTCTTTCCAGTTGTTGTAGATGTCTTGTGAGGTACATACCAAAAGGGGCATTGTACTCTATAATGCGTCTTATGAGTGACAAGTAGAGGGGAACAATGACCTCTTTTTTCCTGGATGAGAAACCTTTTGTGATGAGGTGTGCCACATAGAAGGATTTCCTGACTACAGTGGCGATGTGATTATCAAAAGAGAGACTACTGTCCACCTTTGTCCCAAGGTCTCATCACACTTTCGGTGTTAAGTAGACTACCACCTATGTGGTAGTTAATGGGTACTGAGTTTTTACCAAAAGGGATGACAATGCACTTTTTGGCATTGAGCTTGAGGCCATGGCTTTGACACCAGGCATCTGTCTCCGCGAGGCTCTTTTGTAGGATGTCCACATCTTTTGGAGTTTTGATTATGGCTCCTAGTTTGCAGTCATCTGCGAACTTCATTAGCCAAAGACCTTCTGTGTTGGCCTGTACTTCAGAGAAGTAGATACCAAACAGGAGAGGACCCAGGACTGAACCCTGTGGTACTCCACTTGTCACTGGTCTGAAGTTGGATTTGGAGTCTGCTACTTTCACAGTGTGGGTTCTGTCAGTGAGCCAGTTTGCAACCCATATTGTGACATAGGGATTTATACCTAGTTTAGTGAGTTTATCTATAATTCCAGAGTGGGGGATGGTGTCGAAAGCCTTGGCGAGATCTAGATAGGCTGTGTGAACCACCTTATCCTCATCTACGGCTTTGGTGACTGCTTCAAAGAAGTCTATCAGGTTTAGGAGACATGATCTGCCTATTACAAACCCGAACTGGGTGGGGTCCTGAGTTTGGAGATTTCCAATGTCATTGTTTATAAGTTCCATGATGATACGGTCCATAGCCTTGCAGACCAGGCTCGTTAGGCTAATGGGGCGGTAGTTTCTGGGGTCTGTGATGGCTCCCCCTTTGTGGAGTGGGATAACTGTTGCTGTGCGCCATTCAGTGGGCACATAGCCTGAGGTGAGGCTATGATTGAACATGGTACTTATGTGGGGTGCCAGTTCGTTCTGTAGTTCATGTAAAACACAGCCTGGGATGTCATCAGGTCCCATGGATGCTGTGTTCTTGGCTTTGGATAGTGTGTTTTTTACCTGTGCAGCCGTGATTACAGGAATTTGCATTCTTCCGGTATAGAGATGGGCCCTTTAGGTGATGACAGGGGGGTAAACTTAGCACTGAACTTATCTGCCAGGATGTTGGCAATATCAGTTGGTTCTGTATATTTAGTGCCATTGTGCTGTAACTCAGAGCAGATCTAAGTGTTGCCATTGAGATTCTTGACATAGCTATAGAATGCTTTGTGGTTGTCTTTAGAGTCAGTGGCAATTTTGTTTTCATAACTAGCTTTGGAGGATTTTATGAGGGATCTCAGCTTCTTACTGAAGCTGACCAGGGAGTTTCTCCAATCATGGGATTTTACTCTTTTTTGCAACAGTTTCGTTCTTCTGTTGTAGAGTTTGTTTATGTCAGGGGACCACCAGATTGGCTTCCTTTTTTTGGAGGATAGCATCTTGGTTCTGTTAGGGATTGCACGATCCATGCACTCATGTAAGTGCTTATAAAGTGCATTTGTGTGGGATTCAGCAGTCATACCTCTATTGTCCGTCAGCATGGGTGTCGTGAAGTTTACCACTTCTGTCTTAAGAAGCGTGAAGTTGGCTTTGGAGAAATTTTTTACTGTGGTTTCCCTAATGGGGGGTGGGGGAGGGATGTGGATGTCTAGGGTGATTAGCTTGTGGTCAGATCTGACTAACGAGGAATTGACTTCTGGTGTGGAGCACCAGTTGCCCATGTTGGTAATAACCAGGTCTAGGATATTGCTGCCCCTGGTGGGGGTGTGGATAAGTTGATCCATGGCATTGAAATTTATGAATTCCAGAAAACATTGAGCACAAGAGTTGATACATGAGTAGTTTTCCCAGTTAATGGTAGGGTAGTTGAAATCACCCATTATTAGGGTGTTAGGTTGTACCCTAATATTTTCCAGTGTATTAAGAAATGAGGAGTGGGAAACCTGGGGCATGGTGGGGGATCTGTAGCAAGCTACAATTTGGATTGCGGTCTTGCCCAGAGTTAGTTGCACGTGAATAATCTTGGATGCATTATGCTGAGCAACTAGCCTGGAGGTGTAGATATCCTTAATGAATATGGACACACCTCCGCCTTTAGTGTTTCGATCCAGGTTAGGTGGCCAAAAGGTGTGGTATGAATTATAACCGCAAAAGAAGGCAGGTGCCCCAACGTTCACTGATAATCGAAAAGTAATGATGAAGTCAAGGACGAAAACGTGTTGTGAAGTTTCAGCGTTAGTGTATTAAACTATTCGTGTCACTTTTCCTGGATTTGGTGCTTTACTTTTTGATTATTGGTATGAATTATAGCCTGGTAATGCAGGGGTACTCTCTGGAGCCTTGAACCAGGTCTCTGTCACTGCACAGATGTCGATGTTCTCCATTTTAAGGAGTGCCTCAAGAGAGTGTATTTTGAGGTTTAGATTTCTAGCATTGAGTAGCAATACCCTCAGATTCTTCTTGCCTGTACCTGTTAGGGTGGTGAATTTGTCATTTGAACCTTGCCTAAAAAGACACTATAGGTGTGGCTGGAGCCTTAGCCAGTATCCGGAATCCCAGGGGCGACAGGTGCAGGCCATCTCTGGCAAAGCATCGTGGCTTGTCAATCATGCCATCCCAGTCAGACAGATTCTGGATCCCCTTAGAATGACACCAGAAGCTTAGCCAATTGTTGAAGTCAATCATTTTGTCCTTGTACTGTGGTATCATTCTGGGTGATGGCAGGATGATACTCAGGGCTAGGGTCATACCTGCCTGGGCTACAAGATCGGACAGCTCCGCCATGTCCCTTTTCATGTAGTCCAAGGAGGTACATCTCAGGTCATTCACACCAACAATGGACAATGACAGAGTCATATTTGTACTTGTTGTGGAGTGACCTGAGTGCAGCATTATGTGGCAGATCCTGGCACCCGACAGGCAACTGACAGTAACTTTCTCCTTGTTTAGCCTGGTGAGTGGAACATCAGTGTCCCTGACTATAGAGTCACCTATGACTAGAGTGTTGGGTACGTTGTTATGCCTTATGGGCTGTGGTTGAGTGGCACACTGAGTTTGTGGGCTATGTGTCATTTGGGTTGTGCTGGAGGGTGGAGGCTGCTTGTGTTTCTGCTTTGGAGGTCCCTGTTGCTTGGGCAGGGTTTTACTGAGAGCCTCCGCGAATGTAGGTGTGTGTTTTGGGTTTCAATGTGTGTGTTTTGGTGGTGTAGGTTTTGAGGGACTATGTGCTGAGTGTGGTGTGGTGCATGTGTTTACCTTCTCCTCTTGACTGTCTAGTCCAGTCTTGGGTGAAGAGAGCTTTGCTTTCAGTTTGACTATATAAGTGCATCTCTCACAGGTTGTAGTGTTGGGTGGTAGGAGGAGAGGGTTGTCTGTGTACATGAGGCAATTACTGCATTGCCCCAAGATGCCCAGATTCATCAGGTAGACAGGAGAAAACACCGGGAGCTGTCCCTTAGACACGCCTGGATAGGTGCTTATTTGTTAAGTACTAAAAACTGTTTTCCTCTAGACAGTGGGGAAAGTTGAGTGCTGTAGTAATTTGTAGCTTATTTAGTGCTTACAATAAGTTCTGAACAAGTGCTGAGCTCAAAGAAACAGACGAGTGCTGAAACAAAAAACTGGCTAGTAATAAGAAACAAAATTAAGCTAGAAGGCTTCCCTCCAACACAGAAAGGCTTGGGGGCCTAGAAGCCTACAAACAGTCCTGGACACAACAACTCTATATCCAGGCTTGACTACCTACAGGAAAGGAAGGAAACAAGCTTAGAAATTTTTTTTTTTAGAGGAAAGAGAGAAAGGAGTAGCAGAAACTAAGCTGATTGGCCTTCCAAATGTTCTCCCTGTACTGGGTAGAATGAGATAATGACACTAGACTGGGAGGAGGGTTCCAGATCAAATTTACACTAGGGGCGGGCAACTGCAAAACCAAAAAGTTTTAAAAAGCTAAAGGAGCCTCTAGAAAAAGAGTTTAACTGCAACAAGTTATCAGAAACAAACAAACCAACAGATGCTTAATAAAAGTAGACAATTTCCAGTTAATACCTCACATGCAGTGAAACTAGCTAGAAAAATATACAGTACACAAAGTGCTATAAATGACAAAGAAATAAAGAACAAAATAAGCAAAAAAACAAGATACTTAATGTTATATATTATAGTTCTGAGTTTGCTCAGTGTCCTTCCTTTGATTAGCTAAGTGTGAAATGGCAGAAACACTCACAACTCAACTTCTTAGGTAACAGAAAGTTGAAAACTGAGACAACTGTTAAGAAAAAAAGCTCAAAAGAACCAATGAGGTGCTTAGTCTAAGCTGTAGTCCAGGTGACCTCAGTGAGCCAATGACCTTAAACAATTCTCTCTCACTGAAATGCCTGATGGCTTTGGCTAAAACAAGATGTCTCTGAATATGTGCTCAGACACACAGCCTCCACAAACACTAGGCCCAAATACAAGCCTGAATATGGACAATGCTACAGATATCCCCACTACTTAGAAACAAACTGCAGAAGTGTTTCTCACAGCAGAAAAGCAGCAGTGAGCCTTTAAATGAAAGTTTTAAACAACTAAAGGATCCTCTAGAAAAAGAGTTTAACTGCAACAAGTTATCAGAAACAAACAACCCAACAGATGCTTAAAAAGTGGACAATTTCCAGTTAATACCTCACACACAGTGAAACTAGCTAGAAACATATACAGTACACAAAGTGCTATAAATAACAAAGAAATAAAGAACAAAATAAGCAAAAAACAGGATACTTAATGTTATATATTATAGTTCCGAGTTTGCTCAGTTTCCTTCCTTTGATTAGCTCAGTGTGAAATGGCAGAAACACTCACAACTTAACTTTTTAGGTGACAGAAAGTTGAAACCTGAGACAACGTTTAAGAAAAAAAGCTCAAAAGAACCAATGAGGTGCTTAGTCTAAGCTGTAGTCCAGGTGACCTCAGTCAGCCAATGACCTTAAACAATTCTCTCTCACTGAAATGCCTGATGGCTTTGGCTAAAACAAGATGTCCCTGAATATGTGCTCAGACACACAGCCTCCACAAACACTAGGCCCAAATACAAGCCTGAATATGGACAATGCTACAGATATCCCCACTACTTAGAAACAAACTGCAGAAATGTTTCTCACAGCAGAAAAGCAGCAGTGAGCCTTTAAATGAAAGTTTTAAACAGCTAAAGGAGCCTCTAGAAAAAGAGTTTAACTGCAACAAGTTATCAGAAACAAACAACCCAACAGATGCTTAAAAAAGTGGACAATTTCCAGTTAATACCTCACACACAGTGAA